>NW_027195329.1:70000-90000 GCF_038502225.1 Cherax quadricarinatus | reverse complement strand
AGTAGAAATAAGTCAAGGACCCCAGTAGAAATAAATCAAGGACCCCAATGGAAATAAGCCAAGGACCCCCAGTGGAAATAAGTCAAGGACCCCAATGAAAATAAGTCGAGGACCCCCAGTGGAAATAAGTCAAGGACCCCAATGGAAATAAGTCAAGGACCCCAGTAGAAATAAGTCAAGGACCCCAGTAGAAATAAGTCAAGGACCCCAATGGAAATAAGTCCTGAACCCCAAGGGAAATAAGTCAAGGACCCCCAGCGGAAATAAGTCAAGGACCCTAATGGAAATAAGTCCTGGACCCCAATGGAAATAAGTCCTGGACCCCAATGGAAATAAGTCCTGAACCCCAATGGAAATAAGTCAAGGACCCCCAGTGGAAATAAGTCAAGGACCCCAATGGAAATAAGTCAAGGACCCCAATGGAAATAAGTCAAGGACCCCAATGGAAATAAGTCCTGGACCCCAATGGAAATAAGTCAAGGACCCCCAGTGGAAATAAGTCAAGGACCCCAATGGAAATAAGTCAAGGACCCCAGTAGAAATAAATCACTTTGTCTGATTTTTTGAGGGTTATTCATGGTAATTTACTTTTGACTGTATATGGTACCATTCACCCAGTATTGTAAAGTAATTTTGTCGCCCTCTAAACAATTCACAGATTATAATTTCCCTGTGACATATATTGTTCTCTGAGTTGCAAAATAATTATTGGTCAAGTCATTTTTTTAATCACACGTTGTGGCTTGAAAAACTATGTATGTTAATATATTTGGTGTTTTTCTTTGATTTGGACTTAAGAATTATTCCCTCTTAAGAAGTATTTATTGTGGTTCTGCTAAAGTTGTTCAGGTGTTTATTGTGGTTCTGCTAAAGTTGTTCAGGTGTTCATTGTGGTTCTGATAAACTTGTTAAGGTATTTATTGTGGTTCTGCTAAAGTTGTTCAGGTGTTTATTGTGGTTCTGCTAAACTTGTTCAGGTGTTTATTGTGGTTCTGCTAAACTTGTTAAGGTATTTATTGTGGTTCTGCTAAAGTTGTTCAGGTGTTTATTGTGGTTCTGCTAAACTTGTTCAGGTGTTTATTGTGGTTCTGCTAAACTTGTTCAGGTGTTTATTGTGGTTCTGTTTATTGTGGTTCTGCTAAAGTTGTTCAGGTGTTTATTGTGGTTCTGCTAAACTTGTTCAGGTGTTTATTGTGGTTCTGCTAAACTTGTTCAGGTGTTTATTGTGGTTCTGCTAAACTTGTTCAGGTGTTTATTGTGGTTCTGCTAAACTTGTTCAGGTGTTTATTGTGGTTCTGCTAGGCTTGTTTAGATATATTACTGAGTTATCTACCAAGAGGTGAAGAGGTTCTCTCACACCTCTTTGTTAAAAATGGCTTGCCAAGTGGGGAGGGAGTTGGACTCTGTCTCCCCTGGGGTAAGTGGTGAACTGATTGCTCAGGCCAAGAATTTGGTTAAGTGGGGGGAATTATAAATGGTCATGCACAAACAATCACATTAATGTGTGAACAAGTGTGCTTATAGTCATGTTTGTGGGGGGTGTCGAGTCTTAGCTCCTGGTCCCGCCTCTTAAACTATAATCGCCAGCAGTAGTAGTTCCTGGCCTTGTGGGCCTTATACTTATTTTTTAAGCTATGTGTGGTGTTTGTCTCCAACACCACACAACGACTGTCAGGGGCCCAAGACTGTTCAACAGCCTCCCCCCAGGCATAAGGCAAATCAACAGCCTGGTTGATCAGGTCCTGATCCACCGGGATGCCTGGTCAAGGATTGTGTCGGAGGGGGCATTGATCCCCGACACACCCTCCAGGTAGACTCTAGCTTAGGAAAACCACCTCCTCATATTCCTCGTTCCACATATTTACCACCCTGAGACTAAAAAAAGCATTTCCTACCATCTCTTAGCTTCCATCTGTGACCTCTCGCCCCTCTCTAGCATGTCAGACAGTCTGCCGCTCTCTGCTCTGCCGAATCCTTCAAGAATCTTGTACCTCATAATCGTATCTCCTCCAGTCTTTTGTTGTTTTAATGTGGTCGGGTTCAGTTGATCTGGTCGCTCCTCACAAGTGTACACTCTCAACTCTAGGACTACGTATATACCCTCAGCTCTGGGACTACGTATATACCCTGAACTCTGGGACTACGTATATACCCTGAACTCTGGGACTATGTATATACCCTGAACTCTGGGACTACGTATATACCCTGTACTCTGGGACTGCGTATATACCCTGAACTCTGGGACTACGTATATACCCTGAACTCTGGGACTATGTATATACCCTGAACTCTGGGACTACGTATATACCCTGTACTCTGGGACTACGTATATACCCTGAACTCTGGGACTACGTATATACCCTGTACTCTGGGACTGCGTATATACACTGAACTCTGGGACTACGTATATACCCTGAACTCTGGGACTACGTACATACCCTGAACTCTGGGACTACGTGTATACCCTGAACTCTGGGACTACGTATATACCCTGAACTCTGGGACTACGTATATACCCTGAACTCTGGGGCTACGTATATACCCTCAACTCAGAAACTACGTATATACCCTCAACTCAGGAACTACGTATATACCCTCAACTCAGGAACTACGTATATACCCTCAACTCAGGAACTACGTATATACCCTCAACTCAGGAACTACGTATATACCCTCAACTCTGGAACTACGTATATACCCTCAACTCAGGAACTACGTATATACCCTCAACTCAGGAACTACGTATATACCCTCAACTCAGGAACTACGTATATACCCTCAACTCAGGAACTACGTATATACCCTCAACTCTGGAACTACGTATATACCCTAACCCACGTCAGGAACCACTTGTCCTGTTTCCTGACTTACCTAACTTAACCTAACTTAACCTAACCCGCGTCAGGAACCACTTGTCCTGTTTCCTGACTTACCTAACTTAACCTAACTTAACCTAACTTAACCTAACTTAACCTAACCCGCGTCAGGAACCACTTGTCCTGTTTCCTGACTTACCTAACTTAACCTAACTTAACCTAACCCGCGTCAGGAACCACTTGTACTGTTTCCTGACCTACCTAACTTAACCTAACTTAATCTAACCTAACCTAACCCACGTCAGGAACCACTTGTCCTATTTCCTGACTTACCTAACTTAACCTAACTTAATCTAACCTAACCTAACCCACGTCAGGAACCACTTGTCCTGTTTCCTGACTTACCTAACTTAACCTAACTTAATCTAACCTAACCTAACCTATCCCGCGTCAGGAACCACTTATCCTGTTTCCTGACTTACCTAATTTAACCTAACTTAATCTAACCTAAACTAACCTATCCCGCGTCAGGAACCACTTGTCCTGTTTCCTGACTTACCTAACTTAACCTAACTTAATCTAACCTAACCTAACCTATCCCGCGTCAGGAACCACTTGTCCTGTTTCCTGACTTACCTAACTTAACCTAACTTAATCTAACCTAAACTAACCCGCGTCAGGAACCACTTGTTCTGTTTCCTGACTTACCTAACTTAACCTAACTTAATCTAACCTAACCTAACCCGCGTCAGGAACCACTTGTCCTGTTTCCTGACTTACCTAACTTAACCTAACTTAATCTAACCTAACCTAACCTAACCCACGTCAGGAACCACTTGTCCTGTTTCCTGACGTACCTAACTTAACCTAACTTAATCTAACCTAAACTAACCTATCCCGCGTCAGGAACCACTTGTCCTGTTTCCTGACTTACCTAACTTAACCTAACTTAATCTAACCTAAACTAACCTATCCTGCGTCAGGAACCACTTGTCCTGTTTCCTGACTTACCTAACTTAACCTAACTTAATCTAACCTCAACTAACCCGCGTCAGGAACCACTTGTTCTGTTTCCTGACTTACCTAACTTAACCTAACTTAACCTAACCTAACCTAACCCGCGTCAGGAACCACTTGTCCTGTTTCCTGACTTACCTAACTTAACCTAACTTAACCTAACCTAACCTAACCTAACCTGCGTCAGGAACCACTTGTCCTGTTTCCTGACATACCTAACTTAACCTAACTTAATCTAACCTAACCTAACTCGCGTCAGGAACCACTTGTCCTGTTTCCTGACTTACCTAACTTAACCTAACTTAATCTAACCTAACCTAACCCGCGTCAGGAACCACTTGTCCTGTTTCCTGACTTACCTAACTTAACCTAACTTAATCTAACCTAACCTAACCCGCGTCAGGAACCACTTGTCCTGTTTCCTGACTTACCTAACTTAACCTAACTTAATCTAACCTAACCTAACCCGCGTCAGGAACCACTTGTCCTGTTTCCTGACTTACCTAACTTAACCTAACTTAATCTAACCTAACCTAACCCGCGTCAGGAACCACTTGTCCTGTTTCCTGACTTAATAACCTCCAGGTAACCTCCAGGTAACCTAACTTAACCTAACTTAATCTAACCTAACCTAACCCGCGTCAGGAACCACTTGTCCTGTTTCCTGACTTACCTAACTTAACCTAACTTAATCTAACCTAACCTAACCCGCGTCAGGAACCACTTGTCCTGTTTCCTGACTTACCTAACTTAATCTAACCTAACATAACCCTCGTCAGGAACCACTTGTCCTGTTTCCTGACTTACCTAACTTAACCTAACTTAATCTAACCTAACCTAACCCGCGTCAGGAACCACTTGTCCTGTTTCCTGACCTACCTAACTTAACCTAACTTAATCTAACCTAACCTAACCCGCGTCAGGAGTCACTTGTCCTGTTTCCTGACGTACCTAACTTAACCTAACTTAATCTAACCTAACCTAACCCGCGTCAGGAACCACTTGTCCTGTTTCCTGACTTACCTAATTTAACCTAAGTTCATCTAACCTAACCTAACCCGCGTCAGGAACCACTTGTCCTGTTTCCTGACTTACCTAACTTAACCTAACTTAACCTAACCTAACCCGCGTCAGGAACCACTTGTCCTGTTTCCTGACTTACCTAACTTAACCTAACTTAATCTAACCTAACCTAACCCGCGTCAGGAACCAGTTGTCCTGTTTCCTGACTTACCTAACTTAACCTAACTTAATCTAATCTAACCTAACCCGCGTCAGGAACCACTTGTCCTGTTTCCTGACTTACCTAACTTAACCTAACTTAATCTAACCTAACCTAACCCGCGTCAGGAACCACTTGTCCTGTTTCCTGACTTACCTAACTTAACCTAACTTAACCTAACCTAACCTAACCCGCGTCAGGAACCACTTGTCCTGTTTCCTGACTTACCTAACTTAACCTAACTTAATCTAACCTAACCTAACCCGCGTCAGGAACCACTTGTCCTGTTTCCTGACTTACCTAACTTAACCTAACTTAATCTAACCTAACCTAACCTGCGTCAGGAACCACTTGTCCTGTTTCCTGACATACCTAACTTAACCTAACTTAACCTAACCTAACCTAACCCGCGTCAGGAACCACTTGTCCTGTTTCCTGACTTACCTAACCTAACCTAACCTAACCCGCGTCAGGAACCACTTGTCCTGTTTCCTGACTTACCTAACTTAACCTAACTTAATCTAACCTAACCTAACCCGCGTCATGAACCACTTGTCCTGTTTCCTGACTTACCTAACCTAACCTAACTTAATCTAACCTAACCTAACCCGCGTCAGGAACCACTTGTCCTGTTTCCTGACTTACCTAACCTAACCTAACTTAATCTAACCTAACCTAACCCGCGTCAGGAACCACTTGTCCTGTTTCCTCACTTACCTAACTTAACCTAACTTAATCTAACCTAACCTAACCCGCGTCAGGAACCACTTGTCCTGTTTCCTGACTTACCTAACTTAACCTAACTTAATCTAACCTAACCTAACCCGCGTCAGGAACCACTTGTCCTGTTTCCTGACTTACCTAACTTAACCTAACTTAATCTAACCTAACCTAACCCGCGTCAGGAACCACTTGTCCTGTTTCCTGACTTACCTAACCTAACCTAACCTAACTTAACGTAACCTAACTTGATTGTGTAGTGTTTTACCGTCACTGTGACTGGCAGTTTCAAGTGTGTCTTGGATACTCAACCAAATAAGTTTTAATTTGTTAACAATTAATGACATTTAGAGAGAACATTATGAGAAAAAAAATGCATGTAAACTGTCCGGACAAAATACATTAGTCAGTCTTCAAAAGTTTACAAGTCTGGTTACAGAGAAGGTGATGTCTGATACAACATTGTTTGACTTACAGCAAGTGACCTCAGCGGTGCGGAAATGTGTGTTGAGTCACAGTGTTGGGTCACAGTGTTGGGTCACAGTGTTGGGTCACAGTGTTGGGTCACAGTGTTGGGTCACAGTGTTGGGTCACAGTGTTGGGTCACAATGTTGGGTCACAGTGTTGGGTCACAGTGTTGAGTCACAGTATCGGGTCACAGTGTTGGATCACAGTGTTGGGTCACAGTGTTGGATCAGTGTTGGGTCACAGCGTTGGGTCACAGTGTTGGGTCACAGAGTTGGATCACAGTGTTGGGTCACAGTGTTGGGTCACAGTGTTGGGTCACAGTGTTGAGTCACAGTGTTGGGTCACAGTGTTGGGTCACAGTGTTGGGTCACACTGTTGGGTCACAGTGTTGGGTCACAGTGTTGGGTCACAGTGTTGAGTCACAGTGTTGGGTCACAGTGTTGGGTCACAGTGTTGAGTCACAGTGTTGGGTCACAGTGTTGGGTCAGTGTTGAGTCACAGTGTTGGGTCACAGTGTTGAGTCACAGTGTTGGGTCACAGTGTTGGGTCACAATGTTGGGTCACAGTGTTGGGTCACATTGTTGGGTCACAGTGTTGGGTCACAGTGTTGGGTCACAGTGTTGGGTCACAATGTTGGGTCACAGTGTTGGGTCACAGTGTTGGGTCACAGTGTTGGGTCACAGTGTTGAGTCACAGTATTGGGTCACAGTGTTGGGTCACAGCGTTGGGTCACAGTGTTGGGTCACAGTGTTGGGTCACAGTGTTGGGTCACAGTGTTGGGTCACAGTGTTGGGTCACAGTGTTGGGTCACAGTGTTGGGTCACAGTGTTGAGTCACAGTATTGGGTCACAGTGTTGGGTCACAGCGTTGGGTCACAGTGTTGGGTCACAGAGTTGGATCACAGTGTTGGGTCACAGTGTTGGGTCACAGTGTTGAGTCACAGTGTTGAGTCACAATATTTTCCATCTATCAGTGATCTTGCAATATTTTCCATCTATCAGTGATCTTGTAATATTTTCCATCTATCAGTGATCTTGTAATATTTTCCATCTATCAGTGATCTTGTAATATTTTCCATCTATCAGTGATCTTGCAATATTTTCCATCTATCAGTGATCTTGTAATATTTTCCATCTATCAGTGATCTTGTAATATTTTCCATCTATCAGTGATCTTGTAATATTTTCCATCTATCAGTGATCTTGCAATATTTTCTGTCTATCAGTGATCTTGCAATATTTTCCATCTATCAGTGATCTTGCAATATTTTCCATCTATCAGTGATCTTGCAATATTTTCCATCTATCAGTGATCTTGCAATATTTTCCATCTATCAGTGATCTTGTAATATTTTCCATCTATCAGTGATCTTGTAATATTTTCCATCTATCAGTGATCTTGTAATATTTTCCATCTATCAGTGATCTTGTAATATTTTCCATCTATCAGTGATCTTGTAATATTTTCCATCTATCAGTGATCTTGCAATATTTTCCATCTATCAGTGATCTTGTAATATTTTCCATCTATCAGTGATCTTGTAATATTTTCCATCTATCAGTGATCTTGTAATATTTTCCATCTATCAGTGATCTTGCAATATTTTCCATCTATCAGTGATCTTGTAATATTTTCCATCTATCAGTGATCTTGTAATATTTTCCATCTATCAGTGATCTTGTAATATTTTCCATCTATCAGTGATCTTGCAATATTTTCTGTCTATCAGTGATCTTGCAATATTTTCCATCTATCAGTGATCTTGCAATATTTTCCATCTATCAGTGATCTTGCAATATTTTCCATCTATCAGTGATCTTGCAATATTTTCCATCTATCAGTGATCTTGTAATATTTTCCATCTATCAGTGATCTTGCAATATTTTCCATCTATCAGTGATCTTGTAATATTTTCCATCTATCAGTGATCTTGCAATATTTTCCATCTATCAGTGATCTTGTAATATTTTCCATCTATCAGTGATCTTGTAATATTTTCCATCTATCAGTGATCTTCCAATATTTGCCATCTATCAGTGATATTGCAATATTTTCCATCTATCAGTGATCTTGTAATATTTTCCATCTATCAGTGATTTTCCAATATTTTCCATCTATCAGTGATCTTGTAATATTTTCCATCTATCAGTGATCTTGTAATATTTTCCATCTATCAGTGATCTTGTAATATTTTCCATCTATCAGTGATCTTGTAATATTTTCCATCTATCAGTGATCTTGCAATATTTTCCATCTATCAGTGATCTTGTAATATTTTCCATCTATCAGTGATCTTGTAATATTTTCCATCTATCAGTGATCTTGTAATATTTTCCATCTATCAGTGATCTTCAATATTTTCTGTCTATCAGTGATCTTGCAATATTTTCCATCTATCAGTGATCTTGTAATATTTTCCATCTATCAGTGATCTTGCAATATTTTCCATCTATCAGTGATCTTGTAATATTTTCCATCTATCAGTGATCTTGTAATATTTTCCATCTATCAGTGATCTTGTAATATTTTCCATCTATCAGTGATCTTGCAATATTTTCTGTCTATCAGTGATCTTGCAATATTTTCCATCTATCAGTGATCTTGTAATATTTTCCATCTATCAGTGATCTTGTAATATTTTCCATCTATCAGTGATCTTGCAATATTTTCTGTCTATCAGTGATCTTACAATATTTTCCATCTATCAGTGATCTTACAATATTTTCCATCTATCAGTGATCTTGCAATATTTTCCATCTATCAGTGATCTTGTAATATTTTCTGTCTATCAGTGATCTTACAATATTTTCCATCTATCAATGATCTTGCAATATTTTCCATCTATCAGTGATCTTGCAATATTTTCCATCTATCAATGATCTTGCAATATTTTCCATCTATCAATGATCTTGCAATATTTTCCATCTATCAGTGATCTTGTAATATTTTCCATCTATCAGTGATCTTGTAATATTTTCCATCTATCAGTGATCTTGTAATATTTTCCATCTATCAGTGATCTTGCAATATTTTCTGTCTATCAGTGATCTTGCAATATTTTCCATCTATCAGTGATCTTGCAATATTTTCCATCTATCAGTGATCTTGTAATATTTTCCATCTATCAGTGATCTTGTAATATTTTCCATCTATCAGTGATCTTGTAATATTTTCCATCTATCAGTGATCTTCCAATATTTTCCATCTATCAGTGATCTTGTAATATTTTCCATCTATCAGTGATCTTGTAATATTTTCCATCTATCAGTGATCTTCCAATATTTGCCATCTATCAGTGATATTGCAATATTTTCCATCTATCAGTGATCTTGTAATATTTTCCATCTATCAGTGATTTTCCAATATTTTCCATCTATCAGTGATCTTGTAATATTTTCCATCTATCAGTGATCTTCCAATATTTGCCATCTATCAGTGATATTGCAATATTTTCCATCTATCAGTGATCTTGCAATATTTTCCATCTATCAGTGATCTTGTAATATTTTCCATCTATCAGTGATCTTGTAATATTTTCCATCTATCAGTGATCTTGTAATATTTTCCATCTATCAGTGATCTTGTAATATTTTCCATCTATCAGTGATCTTGTAATATTTTCCATCTATCAGTGATCTTGTAATATTTTCCATCTATCAGTGATCTTGCAATATTTTCCATCTATCAGTGATCTTGTAATATTTTCCATCTATCAGTGATCTTGTAATATTTTCCATCTATCAGTGATCTTGTAATATTTTCCATCTATCAGTGATCTTGTAATATTTTCCATCTATCAGTGATCTTGCAATATTTTCTGTCTATCAGTGATCTTACAATATTTTCCATCTATCAGTGATCTTACAATATTTTCCATCTATCAGTGATCTTGCAATATTTTCCATCTATCAGTGATCTTGTAATATTTTCTGTCTATCAGTGATCTTACAATATTTTCCATCTATCAGTGATCTTCCAATATTTTCTATCTATCAGTGATCTTGTAATATTTTCCATCTATCAATGATCTTCCAATATTTTCCATCTATCAGTGATCTTCCAATATTTTCTATCTATCAGTGATCTTGTAATATTTTCCATCTATCAGTGATCTTGCAATATTTTCCATCTATCAGTGATCTTGTAATATTTTCTGTCTATCAGTGATCTTGCAATATTTTCCATCTATCAGTGAACTTGCAATATTTTCCATCTATCAATGATCTTGCAATATTTTCCATCTATCAGTGATCTTGCAATATTTTCCATCTATGAGTGATCTTGCAATATTTTCCATCTATCAATGATCTTGCAATATTTTCCATCTATCAGTGATCTTGCAATATTTTCCATCTATGAGTGAACTTGCAATATTTTCCATCTATCAATGATCTTGCAATATTTTCCATCTATCAGTGATCTTGTAATATTTGCCATCTATCAGTGATATTGCAATATTTTCCATCTATCAGTGATCTTGCAATATTTTCCATCTATCAGTGATCTTGTAATATTTTCCATCTATCAGTGATCTTGTAATATTTTCCATCTATCAGTGATCTTGTAATATTTTCCATCTATCAGTGATCTTGTAATATTTTCCATCTATCAGTGATCTTGTAATATTTTCCATCTATCAGTGATCTTGTAATATTTTCCATCTATCAGTGATCTTGCAATATTTTCCATCTATCAGTGATCTTGTAATATTTTCCATCTATCAGTGATCTTGTAATATTTTCCATCTATCAGTGATCTTGTAATATTTTCCATCTATCAGTGATCTTGTAATATTTTCCATCTATCAGTGATCTTGCAATATTTTCTGTCTATCAGTGATCTTACAATATTTTCCATCTATCAGTGATCTTACAATATTTTCCATCTATCAGTGATCTTGCAATATTTTCCATCTATCAGTGATCTTGTAATATTTTCTGTCTATCAGTGATCTTACAATATTTTCCATCTATCAGTGATCTTCCAATATTTTCTATCTATCAGTGATCTTGTAATATTTTCCATCTATCAATGATCTTCCAATATTTTCCATCTATCAGTGATCTTCCAATATTTTCTATCTATCAGTGATCTTGTAATATTTTCCATCTATCAGTGATCTTGCAATATTTTCCATCTATCAGTGATCTTGTAATATTTTCCATCTATCAGTGATCTTGCAATATTTTCCATCTATCAGTGATCTTGCAATATTTTCCATCTATCAATGATCTTGCAATATTTTCCATCTATCAGTGATCTTGCAATATTTTCCATCTATCAGTGATCTTGCAATATTTTCCATCTATCAGTGATCTTGCAATATTTTCCATCTATCAATGATCTTGCAATATTTTCCATCTATCAATGATCTTGCAATATTTTCCATCTATCAGTGATCTTGTAATATTTTCCATCTATCAGTGATCTTGTAATATTTTCCATCTATCAGTGATCTTGTAATATTTTCCATCTATCAGTGATCTTGCAATATTTTCTGTCTATCAGTGATCTTGCAATATTTTCCATCTATCAATGATCTTGCAATATTTTCCATCTATCAGTGATCTTGTAATATTTTCCATCTATCAGTGATCTTGCAATATTTTCCATCTATCAATGATCTTGCAATATTTTCCATCTATCAGTGATCTTGTAATATTTTCCATCTATCAGTGATCTTGTAATATTTTCCATCTATCAATGATCTTGCAATATTTTCCATCTATCAGTGATCTTGTAATATTTTCCATCTATCAGTGATCTTGCAATATTTTGTCTAAAACTTGCTATCTTCGTCTAATTTGAATCGCGTTAAACAGAAACCATTTTCTAATTTTCTTTGATTGGGTCTTTAAGTTTCCTAATTTTGTTTGTATATGTCTTTAAGTTTTGTAATTTTCTTTGTTTTCCTTGTTACTGTTCTTGTTCAGACGTTTAAATGTTCTCTTGTTGAGGCACTTCAGTGTTTATGGCTCTCCCATTCAAAGTCTTTCTTGTTCTCCGTACAAACTTTCCTACGATGACCGACACTTCCTGGCATGTTCTGATTCATTAGTATGTGTTTGCTGGCATGTTGATTCATTTGTGTGTGTTTGTTGTCATGTTCTATTTCATTTGTTTGTGTCTGTTGTCATGTTCTGAGTTATTTGTTTTTATTAAGATATTTAACATTTAATCTGTTTACAGACACAGTTCTTCCTCACCGTGTCTTTATTAAGCTGTAATTTACAACCTTCCTGTTGTTTTCACTGAAGATAGATCATTAGACACATGTACAACACTTGGGTATCTTTATTGTGGCAACTTTTCGAATACCCACTGGCTTCATCAGTCCTATACAAAGAAGAATGGTGAAGATCAGGAGTCTGAGGGACTAATTACCTCGTCTTTTGTATATAGTTCTACTGTCTTCCAATTATGTCCTTGAATTTGTACTGATAAAGCCACTGGATGGCGAAACGTCTACAATGAAGATACCCAGATGTTGGACTTGTTGGTTCGCTCGTCTCCTCTAAGCCACCACAGTTCTCACATAGCTATAACCAACCCCACCTCGGCAGAAAAATGCCTTATAAACACATTAAACACCGCTAAAAGCAACATAATCAGTATTCCACAGTGTAGGTTTAACGAGGCACAGGTCAATAACATTCTCTTCGTCTACACTCGACCCATGTTTCTTTCGTACAACACGCTACCCAATTAGGTATTTTCTTTTTTTTTTGAGTTTTTCTTTTAATAGGATGTTCTAATGTTGATTTATGTACGTTAAGTTAGTGTAAGATCAAGCAGAAAGAGAGGTTAAGCATGATGTATATATTGTTGCGGGCAGGCGGTTGTTCGTTTGTCGTAAATGGTATACAGGCACAAAGTTGTCACTTGAGGGCCACATTGCTGTCATCCTGCAGGGCTTCAACAGGTTGCTATAATCCTGCAGGGCTCCAACAGGTTGCTATAGTCCTGCAGGGCTCCAACAGGTTGCTATAGTCCTGCAGAGCTCCAACAGGTTGCTATAATCCTGCAGGGCTCCAACAGGTTGCTATAATCCTGCAGGGCTCCAACAGGTTGCTATAGCCCTGCAGGGCTCCAACAGGTTGCTATAGTCCTGCAGGGCTCCAACAGGTTGCTATAGCCCTGCAGGGCTCCAACAGGTTACTATAGTCCTGCAGGGCTCCAACAGGTTGATATAATCCTGCAGGGCTCCAACAGGTTGCTATAATCCTGCAGGGCTCCAACAGGTTGCTATAATCCTGCAGGGCTCCAACAGGTTGCTATAGTCCTGCAGGGCTCCAACAGGTTGCTATAGTCCTGCAGGGCTCCAACAGGTTGCTATAGTCCTGCAGGGCTCCAACAGGCTGCTATAGCCCTGCAGGGCTCCAACAGGTTACTATAGTCCTGCAGGGCTCCAACAGGTTGATATAATCCTGCAGGGCTCCAACAGGTTGCTATAATCCTGCAGGGCTCCAACAGGTTGCTATAATCCTGCAGGGCTCCAACAGGTTGCTATAATCCTGCAGGGCTCCAACAGGTTGCTATAATCCTGCAGGGCTCCAACAGATTGCTATAATCCTGCAGGGCTCCAACAGGTTGCTATAATCCTGCAGGGCTCCAACAGGTTGCTATAGTCCTGCAGGGCTCCAACAGGTTGCTATAGCCCTGCAGGGCTCCAACAGGTTACTATAGTCCTGCAGGGCTCCAACAGGTTGATATAATCCTGCAGGGCTCCAACAGGTTGCTATAATCCTGCAGGGCTCCAACAGGTTGCTATAATCCTGCAGGGCTCCAACAGGTTGCTATAATCCTGCAGGGCTCCAACAGGTTGCTATAATCCTGCAGGGCTCCAACAGGTTGCTATAATCCTGCAGTGCTCCAACAGGTTGCTATAATCCTGCAGTGCTCCAACAGGTTGCTATAATCCTGCAGGGCTCCAACAGGTTGCTATAATCCTGCAGGGCTCCAACAGGTTGCTATAATCCTGCAGGGCTCCAACAGGTTGCTATAGTCCTGCAGGGCTCCAACAGGTTGTTATAATCCTGCAGGGCTCCAACAGGTTGCTATAATCCTGCAGGGCTCCAACAGGTTGCTATAATCCTGCAGGGCTCCAACAGGTTGCTATAATCCTGCAGGGCTCCAACAGGTTGCTATAATCCTGCAGGGCTCCAACAGGTTGCTATAATCCTGCAGGGCTCCAACAGGTTGCTATAATCCTGCAGATCCCCCTTTTAATATTCTAAGTAGATCATAAGATAATTGTGAGTGAACTGCCTTGCATACTAGTGCCAAGTTGCTTTAGAAAGACAAGTGAGTAAACACTAGGACAAATTAAAAAACGCTTGGGTCCCGGGACCTTGATCACGTCTAACATAGCACCACCTACCTGGCCACAGGCCGGGCCGCGGGGGCGTTGACCCCCGGAACTCTCCAGGTAAACTCCAGGTAAACCTACCTAGCAACACAGGAGGCACATCATCCCATTGTCTACCTGTCCTCATCCCAACATGGCATTCTTCGGGTCCCGACTTTCTTTTGTGCCTGCCCATGTTTTCTTACATGTTAACCATGTTATTTGTGAAGCATAATGATAAAAAAGTTTGTATATGTATAAAATGTTAAGTAGAGGCAAAGGATGAGGGATTGGGGAGACCTTGACTAAGAAGAGAGTTGAGAAGTCTAGCGTGAAGGAACCGCAGTTAGTGGGTGTAGCGAGTGTCAATAATCCTAGGCTATCCCAGCCTATCCTAGCCTATCCCACAGTATCCTAGGCTATCCCAGGCTATCCGGCAGTAGTGCTTCAGCAAGTGTGGAACTGTGCTGATCGTTGTGTACTACCCTGAGTGCCGCTCATCCAAACCTTCTATTATAAATGTATTTACTAATAATACTGAAGAGAGATAATAATAGTAGGTATGATAATAATGATATATATAATAAATATGATGATGATAATAGCATTTTTTTCCATGATACATAATTTTTTACACAACTGGAGGACGTTTATTGTTTCACTGGGAGAGTCCCAAGTTGTGCAGAACGTTCGGTCAAAGTGTGATTTAAGTAATTATATATAAATAAGACCATGTGAGGAACTAGGAGCACACTGAGACCCTGGTATACGTGAGTACATTTTGTGAAGCCAGTGACGCACCGCAGGACAAAATAGGTGGCTGCAGAGGTTAATGAAAAGTGTCTTGACACACAGCTGAGAACCTGAACTGCATTAAGAGAGGAGGAGGGTGGTGCTAGGAGTGTGAGGTAGGCTTGGCCTGTCTGAAGGTTTTTGAAGCTGCCAGCGGTGAACAAGAACGATTGGACACTTCATGAGAGGGGATTGTTGGGAGAGAGAGGAGGGGGGGGGAGCTCTGAGTAAGTAAATTGAAGGGGCGTAGTGATTAAAGTTGGTTTACAAAGACACGTAAGCAAACACTAGGACATATTTATTAGAAAAACGTTTCGGTCCTGGGACTTGTCGGTATCTATTACCAACGTTTATACCAGTGACTAAAGTGTTCAGGTTGAAGCCTGACACCTTGTGTGGCAGGTGAGTAGTTAGTGTGATGAAAATGGTGAGGCAGGTAATGAGGGATACTCAGGACAGTTTTATAGTAAGTGTTGAATTTCACTTATGTTCACTGGGCATTGATCCCTCATCTTGCCTTACATCCACTCCTCTTATAATGGTGGATTCACCTATGTAGAATAATAATGGAGTCTTAATTATCCCCGATAATATAATCAAATTAGTGTCCTTATTACTGTGATGTTGGGCACCAGCTTATCCAGTGTGGAAGGTACAAGGTTATGTGACGGAGAGAGAGAGAGACAGAGAAGAGGCTGAACCACTAAGCTGGCTGGAGGTAATATTTCATGAAGTCACTTCTGGTGAAGAGTTTGGTAGAGACTGTTACAGTAGTTGTAGGAGCACTTTACTGTAAGTGTACTGTGCCACAATAATCCTCTAGACAGAGAAGAGGCTGAACCACTAAGCTGGCTGGAGGTAATATTTCATGAAGTCACTTCTGGTGAAGAGTTTGGTAGAGACTGTTACAGTAGTTGTAGGAGCACTTTACTGTAAGTGTACTGTACCACAATAATCCTCTATTCCCCTCAGTAATTTAGTAATAAATCATTATACTCTCTCAAGTATATAATCCACTTCGAGCATATGCTGTATTCTTTTCAGGATTGATGACCTAATTACATTGACTCCAGGCTGAGGGACTGATTACCTCAAACTCCTTCTGATCTTCGCCACTCTCCTTAGTATAGGTTTGATGAAGCCACTGTGTGGCGAAACGTTTCTCTAATAAAGATACCCAAGTGTTGCACATGTGTCTAATTTATCATCTTGTCGGTTCTCTGAACCATTTATCTACAAAGTAAACAAATAGGCGTGATACTGAAATGTTTCCAAAAAATGAGGTTTAAGATGTGGTGGCAGACAGTGCACATATTTCTTTGCTTTTAGAGAATCAATTATTTGTGCAATTAAAGACAATGAGAAGGATGTAAGAGCACATGCAGTGAATAATACAGATTGTGACCTGCTGAGAAGAATGACAACTAGGGTAATTCATTTAAATAAAATGGAATAGTTACTGAATGTGTGAAATGAAGAGACAACAAGGGAAGATGTCTCAGTGAGGCATTTAGGGTCTCACCTAGTGAGGCACCTTTCCTAAAAGCCATGTCCTAACATACAACTGTGTATGTTTAGTGTTAGATGATATGGGAGATTTAAATGCACTCATAAGAACATAAGAAAGTAGGAACACTGTAGCAGGCCTATTGGCCCATACTTGGCCAATAGGCCTGCTACATTATCAATGTTATCCAAGGAATAAGCTTTGACAACTCTATCACAACATAAAGTTTAGTAGTGATAGCGTGACTACAGGCCGAGCACGTGTTTATTGTTGACAAGACACACAGCTCTGGTGGAAGTATGTACCATTAGGAACAAGAATAATTTGCATCAGGTTTTAAGGCATCATAAGATCGCTTTAGCTTGTTTATGTGTGCTAATGCAGTGTGTGTGTGTGTGTGTGTGTGTGTGTGTGTGTGTGTGTGTGTGTGTGTGTGTGTGTGTGTGTAGGAGTGTGCATGTGCAAGACTATGCTAATTTATCATGAGCAGATTCCCCATGCTTTAGCAGGATAAGGAACAAATAATTTGCCTGTTATCTGGCACTCTAACAAGACAGCATGGGTGACAGTAAGCAACATCAACCCAGAAGACCACATCAAACCTCTAAACACACTTGCATATCAAACAACAATATTCAGAATTTAAGATAGTACAGTATTGTTAGGTTAGGTTAAGTTAGATTTGTCAGGAAACAGGACACGTGTTTCCTAATGTGGGTCTTAGTCACATGATGACCTGCATTTGGAGCTTTTGGTCATCTGACCGAGGCCTTTCACTGGCTTAACGGTCAACCCCTTTAAAAAATATTGTTGTTTTACTTACGTTATTTAAAAACGAAAAAAAATGCGGTTCGAGGAACGTAACCCAATTTTTTCTATATATCCTTCACTCCAGTCAACGCTATGTTAAACCCAGTATGTGTTACCCGAGGTTGTACTCAGGTAAGTCTTGGGAATCACTTAGATAAATATGTGGATGGGAATGGTTGGATTTGCGAAGGACCAGTAGGTATAGGCCTACTGGCCTATACCTATTTTTAGCCTGGTGTATCCGAGGGCTGTGGCTGATGCTGGTGGTTAGCTGGTGGAGGCATTTCTCTTAAGTAATTAGTACTTATGAGAATTACAATATTTTTATGAATTACAGTGATTATAAGTATTTCGGTGCTTATAAATATTACAGTAGTTATAAGTATTACAGTAGTTATAAGTATTACAGTAGTTATAAGTATTACAGTAGTTATAAGTATTACAGTAGTTATAAGTATTACAGTAGTTATAAGTATTACAGTAGTTATAAGTATTACAGTAGTTATAAGTATTACAGTAGTTATAAATATTGCAGTATGTGAATAAGTGGTTTACAAAACCCACACGTTGATAAATGGGACACTTGTACAACATTTGGGTATCCTTATTCTGGAAACTTTTTGCGCCACAGTGCCTTCTTCAGTCCAGTGCAGAAAAGGTGGAATAAGAGGAGGAGTTTGAGGTAATCAGTCCCTCATCCATGAGTCGATGTGCTCAGTCCATCAATCTTGACAACAGTGCCACTGTTGTCAAGACTGAGGGACTGATTACCACAAACTCCTCCTCTCATTCTTATTCTACCCTTTCCTGCATTGGACTGAAGAAGCCAAGTTTTGCAGTAGCTATAGGAATTACAGTAGTTATAACAATTACAATAGTTATAACAATTACAGTAGTTATAACAATTACAATAGTTATAACAATTACAATAGTTATAACAATTACAGTAGTTATAACAATTACAATAGTTATAACAATTGCAGTAGTTATAACAATTACAATAGTTATAACAATTACAATAGTTATAACAATTACAGTAGTTATAACAATTACAATAGTTATAACAATTACAGTAGTTATAACAATTACAATAGTTATAACAATTACAATAGTTATAACAATTACAATAGTTATAACAATTACAGTAGTTATAACAATTACAATAGTTATAACAATTGCAGTAGTTATAACAATTACAATAGTTATAACAATTACAATAGTTAAAACAATTACAATAGTTATAACAATTACAATAGTTATAACAATTACAGTAGTTATAACAATTACAATAGTTATAACAATTACAGTAGTTATAACAATTACAATAGTTATAACAATTACAATAGTTATAACAATTACAATAGTTATAACAATTGCAGTAGTTATAACAATTACAATAGTTATAACAATTACAGTAGTTACAACAATTACAGTAGTTATAACAATTACAATAGTTATAACAATTACAATAGTTATAACAATTACAATAGTTATAACAATTACAATAGTTATAACAATTACAGTAGTTACAACAATTACAGTAGTTATAACAATTACAGTAGTTATAACAATTGCAGTAGTTATAACAATTACAATAGTTATAACAATTACAGTAGTTATAACAATTACAATAGTTATAACAATTACAGTAGTTATAACAATTACAGTAGTTATAACAATTACAATAGTTATAACAATTACAGTAGTTATAACAATTACAGTAGTTATAACAATTACAGTAGTTATAACAATTACAATAGTTATAACAATTACAGTAGTTATAACAATTACAGTAGTTATAACAATTACAATAGTTATAACAATTACAGTAGCTGTAAGAATTATAGAATATTTTCAGATGGCTAAAAGCAATTAATTACTTGGCGAATATCAATTAGAATTACTGTAATTAATGGATATTAGGGGAAGACTGGTAGTGCTTACAGAATCAAAAGTGCCCGGGTCGAATCCTGGGCTAGGAGATGGGTTATTAACTCTCCGAGGTTATCCTGGGCTAACTCCGAGGTTATCCTGGGATATTAACTCTGATGCTGTCCTGGATTAACTCTGAGGTTATCTTGCGTTAACTCTGTTATTTCCTGGGTTATTAACTCTCCCGGGTTATCCTGGGTTATTAATCCTCCAGGGTTTACTAACCCGAGAAAAAATCTTAAAGGTCATGGCTTGGTATACCAGACAAGACCCTGAGGAGGATACCTATTTTCTAGGGGATAGTGGAGGACTGGTACCCTGGAGATACAACCACACTCCTGAATGATCGCCAGTTTACATATGTACACA
>NW_027195329.1:52500-65000 GCF_038502225.1 Cherax quadricarinatus | reverse complement strand
TCCATCCTCCGTCACACTGTGTCTGGTCCATCCTCTCTCACACTGTGTCTGGTCCATCCTCCGTCACACTGTGTCTGGTCCATCCTCCCTCACACTGTCTGGTCCATCCTCCCTCACACCGGTCCATCCTCCTTCACACTGTGTCTGGTCCATCCTCCCTCACACTGTCTGGTCCATCCTCCCTCACACTGTGTCTGGTCCATCCTCCCTCACACTGTGTCTGGTCCATCCTCCCTCACACTGTGTCTGGTCCATCCTCCCTCACACTGTCTGGTCCATCCTCCCTCACACTGTGTCTGGTCCATCCTCCCTCACACTGTCTGGTCCATCCTCCCTCACACTGTGTCTGGTCCATCCTCCCTCACTGATTCATCCTCCCTCACACTGTCTAGTCCATCCTCCCTCACACTGGTCCATCCTCCCTCACACTGTCTAGTCCATCCTCCCTCACACTGGTCCATCCTCCCTCACACTGTCTAGTCCATCCTCCCTCATCCTCCCTCACTGTCTATCCTCCCTCACACTGTCTAGTCCATTCTCCCTCACACTGGCCCATCCTCCCTCACACTGGTCCATCCTCCCTCACACTGGTCCATCCTCCCTCACTGTCTGATTCATCCTCCCTCACACTGTCTAGTCCATCCTCCCTTACACTGGTCCATCCTCCCTCACACTGGTCCATCCTCCCTCACACTGGTCCATCCTCCCTCACACTGGTCCATCCTCCCTCACACTGGTCCATCCTCCCTCACACTGGTCCATCCTCCCTCATACTGGTCCATCCTCCCTCATACTGGTCCATCCTCCCTCACACTGGTCCATCCTCCCTCATACTGGTCCATCCTCCCTCATACTGGTCCATCCTCCCTCATACTGGTCCATCCTCCCTCACACTGGTCCATCCTCCCTCATACTGGTCCATCCTCCCTCATACTGGTCCATCCTCCCTCACACTGGTCCATCCTCCCTCATACTGGTCCATCCTCCCTCATACTGGTCCATCCTCCTTCACACTGGTCCATCCTCCCTCATACTGGTCCATCCTCCCTCATACTGGTCCATCCTCCCTCACACTGGTCCATCCTCCCTCATACTGGTCCATCCTCCCTCATACTTGTCCATCCTCCCTCATACTGGTCCATCCTCCCTCATACTGGTCCATCCTCCCTCATACTAGTCCATCCTCCCTCATACTGGTCCATCCTCCCTCATACTGGTCCATCCTCCCTCATACTAGTCCATCCTCCCTCATACTGGTCCATCCTGCCTCACACAGCAACTGGGTATCTTTATTATGGAAACGTTTCGCCTGCACAGGTCGGTTTCTTCAGTCGAATACAGAGAAGACAGCAGAAGGAGTGGAGGTGTAAAGACTATGTAATCAGTCCATCAGCCTTGGAGACGTAGTTTTGAGGTAGTCAGTCCCTCATCCTGGAGAAGAACTCTGCAACATAGTCTGGAACAATGTGAAGCCGAAGAATCAGAATGAAGACTTAAGATACTGCCTAAGATGTTGCAGACAGTCTTGAAGACGACACTGGACGCTGGATGCACCCACCCAAAAGAAGGTAAGAACGCTGAGATGCAGCGTTGCAGCCAGCCTACTGGCCCATGCTACGCAGCTCTCTCTCATATTCAACCTTTCTCACTCGTCAGTAGTGTTGTGGTTAGGTAATAAAGTTGTGGAAGGTGTTCCCTGCATCAGTGAGGTGGGTGGCCCGGTGGCCTGGTGGCTAAAGCTCCCGCTTCACACACGGAGGGCCCGGGTTCGATTCCCGGCGGGTGGAAACATTTCGACACGTTTCCTTACACCTGTTGTCCTGTTCACCTAGCAGCAAATAGGTACCTGGGTGTTAGTCGACTGGTGTGGGTCGCATCCCAAGATTAAGGACCCCAATGGAAATAAGTTAGACAGTCCTCGATGACGCACTGACTTTCTTGGGTTATCCTGGGTGGCTAACCCTCCGGGGTTAAAAATCCGAACGAAATCTTATCTTATCACATGGGCTCCACCTCCTCCGTTTCTGCTCTCTCCCCTCTGTATGCGACTGAAGAAGCCTGCTGTGTAGGCGAGATGTTTCCATAAGATAGCCAGGTGTTACACCAGGTGTTACACCGGGTGTTACACCAGGTGTTACACCGGGTGTTACACCAGGTGTTACACCAGGTGTTACATCAGGTGTTACTCCAGGTGTTACACCGGGTGTTACACCGGGTGTTACACCAGGTGTTACACCAGGTGTTACATCAGGTGTTACACCAGGTGTTACACCGGGTGTTACACCGGGTGCTACACCAGGTGTTACACCAGGTGTTACATCAGGTGTTACACCAGGTGTTACACCGGGTGTTACACCAGGTGTTACATCAGGTGTTACACCGGGTGTTACACCGGGTGTTACACCGGGTGTTACTTCGGGTGTTACACCAGGTGTTACACGAGGTGTTACACCAGGTGTTACACCAGGTGTTACACCGGGTGTTACACCAGGTGTTACTCCGGGTGTTACACCAGGTGTTACACCGGGTGTTACACCGGGTGTTACACCGGGTGTTACACCGGGTGTTACACCAGGTGTTACACCAGGTGTTACACCAGGTGTTACACCGGGTGTTACACCAGGTGTTACACCGGGTGTTACACCAGGTGTTACATCAGATGTTACACCAGGTGTTACACCGGGTGTTACACCGGGTGCTACACCAGGTGTTACACCAGGTGTTACACCGGGTGTTACACCGGGTGCTACACCAGGTGTTACACCGGGTGTTACACCGGGTGTTACACCAGGTGTTACACCAGGTGTTACATCAGGTGTTACACCAGGTGTTACACCAGGTGTTACACCAGGTGTTACACCGGGTGTTACACCGGGTGTTACACCAGGTGTTACACCAGGTGTTACACCAGGTGTTACACCGGGTGTTACACCGGGTGTTACAACAGGTGTTACACCAGGTGTTACACCAGGTGTTACACCAGGTGTTACACCGGGTGTTACAACAGGTGTTACACCAGGTGTTACACCAGGTGTTACACCAGGTGTTACACCCGGTGTTACACCGGGTGTTACACCGGGTGTTACACCGGGTGTTACACCAGGTGTTACACCAGGTGTTACACCAGGTGTTACACCAGGTGTTACACCAGGTGTTACACCAGGTGTTACACCAGGTGTTACACCAGGTGTTACACCGGGTGTTACACCGGGTGTTACACCAGGTGTTACACCAGGTGTTACACCAGGTGTTACACCGGGTGTTACACCAGGTGTTACACCAGGTGTTACACCGGGTGTTACACCAGGTGTTACACCAGGTGTTACACCGGGTGTTACACCAGGTGTTACACCAGGTGTTACACCAGGTGTTACACCAGGTGTTACACCAGGTGTTACACCGGGTGTTACACCAGGTGTTACACCAGGTGTTACACCGGGTGTTACAACAGGTGTTACAACAGGTGTTACACCAGGTGTTACGCCAGGTGTTACACCCGGTGTTACACCGGGTGTTACACCAGGTGTTACACCGGGTGTTACACCAGGTGTTACACCGGGTGTTACACCAGGTGTTACACCAGGTGTTACACCAGGTGTTACACCAGGTGTTACACCAGGTGTTACACCAGGTGTTACACCAGGTGTTACACCAGGTGTTACACCGGGTGTTACACCAGGTGTTACACCAGGTGTTACACCAGGTGTTACACCAGGTGTTACACCAGGTGTTACACCAGGTGTTACACCACTGTCTTATTTATTTCTTCACTAAATTCTTTACTTCATTACTTAACAAAAAATTGTACACTTAAATATTTATTATAAGTAATAAAATCCTCCTACGTCTTCCTCCTGCTCCTCCTCCTACGTCTTCCTCCTGCTCCTCCTCCTATGTCTTCCTCCTGCTCCTCCTCCTACGTCTTCCTCCTGCTCCTCCTCCTACGTCTTCCTCCTGCTCCTCCTCCTAGGTCTTCCTCCTGCTCCTCCTCCTACGTCTTCCTCCTGCTCCTCCTCCTACGTCTTCCTCCTGCTCCTCCTCCTACGTCTTCCTCCTGCTCCTCCTCCTCCGTCTTCCTCCTGCTCCTCCTCCTACGTCTTCCTCCTGCTCCTCCTCCTACGTCTTCCTCCTGCTCCTCCTCCTACGTCTTCCTCATGCTCCTCCTCCTACGTCTTCCTCCTGCTCCTCCTCCTCCGTCTTCCTCCTCCTCCGTCTTCCTCCTGCTCCTCCTCCTACGTCTTCCTCCTGCTCCTCCTCCTCCGTCTTCCTCCTGCTCCTCCTCCTACGTCTTCCTCCTGCTCCTCCTCCTACGTCTTCCTCCTGCTCCTCCTCCTACGTCTTCCTCCTGCTCCTCCTCCTACGTCTTCCTCCTGCTCCTCCTCCTACGTCTTCCTCCTGCTCCTCCTCCTACGTCTTCCTCCTGCTCCTCCTCCTACGTCTTCCTCCTGCTCCTCCTCCTACGTCTTCCTCCTGCTCCTCCTCCTACGTTTTCCTCCTGCTCCTCTTCCTACGTCTTCCTCCTGCTCCTCTTCCTACGTCTTCTTCATGCTCCTCCTCCTACGTCTTCCTCCTGCTCCTCCTCCTACGTCTTCCTCCTGCTCCTCTTCCTACGTCTTCCTCCTGCTCCTCCTCCTACGTCTTCCTCCTGCTTCTCCTCCTACGTCTTCCTCCTGCTCCTCTTCCTACGTCTTCTTCCTGCTCCTCCTCCTACGTCTTCCTCCTGCTCCTCCTCCTACGTCTTCCTCCTGCTCCTCCTCCTATGTCTTCCTCCTGCTCCTCCTCCTACGTCTTCCTCCTGCTCCTCCTCCTATGTCTTCCTCCTGCTCCTCCTCCTATGTCTTCCTCCTGCTCCTCCTCCTATGTCTTCCTCCTGCTCCTCCTCCTACGTCTTCCTCCTGCTCCTCCTCCTACGTCTTCCTCCTGCTCCTCCTCCTTTGTTTTCCTCCTGCTCCTCCTCCTACGTCTTCCTCCTGCTCCTCCTCCTACGTCTTCCTCCTTCTCCTCCTCCTCCGTCTTCCTCCTGCTCCTCCTCCTCCGTCTTCCTCCTGCTCCTCCTCCTACGTCTTCCTCCTGCTCCTCCTCCTACGTCTTCCTCCTGCTCCTCCTCCTATGTCTTCCTCCTGCTCCTCCTCCTAAGTCT
The DNA here is from genome assembly GCF_038502225.1 of Cherax quadricarinatus. NCBI lineage: Eukaryota > Metazoa > Arthropoda > Malacostraca > Decapoda > Parastacidae > Cherax > Cherax quadricarinatus. The sequence continues at coordinate 59,860 of NW_027195329.1, read as the reverse complement.
TCCTCCTTCTCCTCCTCCTCCGTCTTCCTCCTGCTCCTCCTCCTCCGTCTTCCTCCTGCTCCTCCTCCTCCGTCTTCCTCCTGCTCCTCCTCCTACGTCTTCCTCCTGCTCCTCCTCCTCCGTCTTCCTCCTGCTCCTCCTCCTACGTCTTCCTCCTGCTCCTCCTCCTACGTCTTCCTCCTGCTCCTCCTCCTACGTCTTCCTCCTGCTCCTCCTCCTACGTCTTCCTCCTGCTCCTCCTCCTACGTCTTCCTCCTGCTCCTCCTCCTACGTTTTCCTCCTGCTCCTCTTCCTACGTCTTCCTCCTGCTCCTCTTCCTACGTCTTCTTCATGCTCCTCCTCCTACGTCTTCCTCCTGCTCCTCCTCCTACGTCTTCCTCCTGCTCCTCTTCCTACGTCTTCCTCCTGCTCCTCCTCCTACGTCTTCCTCCTGCTCCTCCTCCTACGTCTTCCTCCTGCTCCTCCTCCTACGTCTTCTTCCTGCTCCTCCTCCTACGTCTTCCTCCTGCTCCTCCTCCTACGTCTTCCTCCTGCTCCTCCTCCTATGTCTTCCTCCTGCTCCTCCTCCTACGTCTTCCTCCTGCTCCTCCTCCTATGTCTTCCTCCTGCTCCTCCTCCTATGTCTTCCTCCTGCTCCTCCTCCTATGTCTTCCTCCTGCTCCTCCTCCTACGTCTTCCTCCTGCTCCTCCTCCTACGTCTTCCTCCTGCTCCTCCTCCTATGTTTTCCTCCTGCTCCTCCTCCTACGTCTTCCTCCTGCTCCTCCTCCTACGTCTTCCTCCTTCTCCTCCTCCTCCGTCTTCCTCCTGCTCCTCCTCCTCCGTCTTCCTCCTGCTCCTCCTCCTACGTCTTCCTCCTGCTCCTCCTCCTACGTCTTCCTCCTGCTCCTCCTCCTATGTCTTCCTCCTGCTCCTCCTCCTACGTCTTCCTCCTGCTCCTCCTCCTACGTCTTCCTCCTGCTCCTCCTCCTCCGTCTTCCTCCTGCTCCTCCTCCTCCGTCTTCCTCCTGCTCCTCCTCCTACGTCTTCCTCCTGCTCCTCCTCCTCCGTCTTCCTCCTGCTCCTCCTCCTACGTCTTCCTCCTGCTACTCCTCCTACGTCTTCCTCCTGCTCCTCCTCCTACGTCTTCCTCCTGCTCCTCCTCCTATGTCTTCCTCCTGCTCCTCCTCCTACGTCTTCCTCCTGCTCCTCCTCCTACGTCTTCCTCCTGCTCCTCCTCCTACGTCTTTCTCATGCTCCTCCTCCTACGTCTTCCTCCTGCTCCTCCTCCTCCGTCTTCTTCCTGCACCTCCTCCTCCGTCTTCCTCCTGCTCCTCCTCCTACGTCTTCCTCCTGCTCCTCCTCCTCCGTCTTCCTCCTGCTCCTCCTCCTACGTCTTCCTCCTGCTCCTCCTCCTACGTCTTCCTCCTACTCCTCCTCCTACGTCTTCCTCCTGCTCCTCCTCCTATGTCTTCCTCCTGCTCCTCCTCCTACGTCTTCCTCCTGCTCCTCCTCCTAAGTCTTCCTCCTGCTCCTCCTCCTACGTCTTCCTCCTGCTCCTCCTCCTACGTCTTCCTCCTGCTCCTCCTCCTATGTCTTCCTCCTGCTCCTCCTCCTACGTCTTCCTCCTGCTCCTCCTCCTACGTCTTCCTCCTGCTCCTCCTCCTATGTCTTCCTCCTGCTCCTCCTCCTATGTCTTCCTCCTGCTCCTCCTCCTACGTCTTCCTCCTGCTCCTCCTCCTATGTCTTCCTCCTGCTCCTCCTCCTACGTCTTCCTCCTGCTTCTCCTCCTACGTCTTCCTCCTGCTCCTCCTCCTATGTCTTCCTCCTGCTCCTCCTCCTACGTCTTCCTCCTGCTCCTCCTCCTACGTCTTCCTCCTGCTCCTCCTCCTATGTCTTCCTCCTGCTCCTCCTCCTATGTCTTCCTCCTGCTCCTCCTCCTATGTCTTCCTCCTGCTCCTCCTCCTACGTCTTCCTCCTGCTCCTCCTCCTACGTCTTCCTCCTGCTCCTCCTCCTATGTCTTCCTCCTGCTCCTCCTCCTACGTCTTCCTCCTGCTCCTCCTCCTACGTCTTCCTCCTGCTCCTCCTCCTACGTCTTCCTCCTGCTCCTCCTCCTCCGTCTTCCTCCTGCTCCTCCTCCTACGTCTTCCTCCTGCTCCTCCTCCTACGTCTTCCTCCTGCTCCTCCTCCTACGTCTTCCTCATGCTCCTCCTCCTACGTCTTCCTCCTGCTCCTCCTCCTCCGTCTTCCTCCTCCTCCGTCTTCCTCCTGCTCCTCCTCCTACGTCTTCCTCCTGCTCCTCCTCCTCCGTCTTCCTCCTGCTCCTCCTCCTACGTCTTCCTCCTGCTCCTCCTCCTACGTCTTCCTCCTGCTCCTCCTCCTACGTCTTCCTCCTGCTCCTCCTCCTACGTCTTCCTCCTGCTCCTCCTCCTACGTCTTCCTCCTGCTCCTCCTCCTACGTCTTCCTCCTGCTCCTCCTCCTACGTTTTCCTCCTGCTCCTCTTCCTACGTCTTCCTTCTGCTCCTCTTCCTACGTCTTCTTCATGCTCCTCCTCCTACGTCTTCCTCCTGCTCCTCCTCCTACGTCTTCCTCCTGCTCCTCTTCCTACGTCTTCCTCCTGCTCCTCCTCCTACGTCTTCCTCCTGCTCCTCCTCCTACGTCTTCCTCCTGCTCCTCCTCCTACGTCTTCTTCCTGCTCCTCCTCCTACGTCTTCCTCCTGCTCCTCCTCCTACGTCTTCCTCCTGCTCCTCCTCCTATGTCTTCCTCCTGCTCCTCCTCCTACGTCTTCCTCCTGTTCCTCCTCCTATGTCTTCCTCCTGCTCCTCCTCCTATGTCTTCCTCCTGCTCCTCCTCCTATGTCTTCCTCCTGCTCCTCCTCCTACGTCTTCCTCCTGCTCCTCCTCCTACGTCTTCCTCCTGCTCCTCCTCCTATGTTTTCCTCCTGCTCCTCCTCCTACGTCTTCCTCCTGCTCCTCCTCCTACGTCTTCCTCCTTCTCCTCCTCCTCCGTCTTCCTCCTGCTCCTCCTCCTCCGTCTTCCTCCTGCTCCTCCTCCTACGTCTTCCTCCTGCTCCTCCTCCTACGTCTTCCTCCTGCTCCTCCTCCTATGTCTTCCTCCTGCTCCTCCTCCTACGTCTTCCTCCTGCTCCTCCTCCTACGTCTTCCTCCTGCTCCTCCTCCTCCGTCTTCCTCCTGCTCCTCCTCCTCCGTCTTCCTCCTGCTCCTCCTCCTACGTCTTCCTCCTGCTCCTCCTCCTCCGTCTTCCTCCTGCTCCTCCTCCTACGTCTTCCTCCTGCTCCTCCTCCTACGTCTTCCTCCTGCTCCTCCTCCTACGTCTTCCTCCTGCTCCTCCTCCTACGTCTTCCTCCTGCTCCTCCTCCTACGTCTTCCTCCTGCTCCTCCTCCTACGTTTTCCTCCTGCTCCTCTTCCTACGTCTTCCTCCTGCTCCTCTTCCTACGTCTTCTTCATGCTCCTCCTCCTACGTCTTCCTCCTGCTCCTCCTCCTACGTCTTCCTCCTGCTCCTCTTCCTACGTCTTCCTCCTGCTCCTCCTCCTACGTCTTCCTCCTGCTCCTCCTCCTACGTCTTCCTCCTGCTCCTCCTCCTACGTCTTCTTCCTGCTCCTCCTCCTACGTCTTCCTCCTGCTCCTCCTCCTACGTCTTCCTCCTGCTCCTCCTCCTATGTCTTCCTCCTGCTCCTCCTCCTACGTCTTCCTGCTCCTCCTCCTATGTCTTCCTCCTGCTCCTCCTCCTATGTCTTCCTCCTGCTCCTCGTCCTATGTCTTCCTCCTGCTCCTCCTCCTACGTCTTCCTCCTGCTCCTCCTCCTACGTCTTCCTCCTGCTCCTCCTCCTATGTTTTCCTCCTGCTCCTCCTCCTACGTCTTCCTCCTGCTCCTCCTCCTACGTCTTCCTCCTTCTCCTCCTCCTCCGTCTTCCTCCTGCTCCTCCTCCTCCGTCTTCCTCCTGCTCCTCCTCCTACGTCTTCCTCCTGCTCCTCCTCCTACGTCTTCCTCCTGCTCCTCCTCCTACGTCTTCCTCCTGCTCCTCCTCCTATGTCTTCCTCCTGCTCCTCCTCCTACGTCTTCCTCCTGCTCCTCCTCCTAGGTCTTCCTCCTTCTCCTCCTCCTATGTCTTCCTCCTGCTCCTCCTCCTATGTCTTCCTCCTGCTCCTCCTCCTACGTCTTCCTCCTGCTCCTCCTCCTACGTCTTCCTCCTGCTCCTCCTCCTATGTTTTCCTCCTGCTCCTCCTCCTACGTCTTCCTCCTGCTCCTCCTCCTACGTCTTCCTCCTTCTCCTCCTCCTCCGTCTTCCTCCTGCTCCTCCTCCTCCGTCTTCCTCCTGCTCCTCCTCCTACGTCTTCCTCCTGCTCCTCCTCCTACGTCTTCCTCCTGCTCCTCCTCCTATGTCTTCCTCCTGCTCCTCCTCCTACGTCTTCCTCCTGCTCCTCCTCCTACGTCTTCCTCCTGCTCCTCCTCCTCCGTCTTCCTCCTGCTGCTCCTCCTCCGTCTTCCTCCTGCTCCTCCTCCTACGTCTTCCTCCTGCTCCTCCTCCTCCGTCTTCCTCCTGCTCCTCCTCCTACGTCTTCCTCCTGCTCCTCCTCCTACGTCTTCCTCCTGCTCCTCCTCCTACGTCTTCCTCCTGCTCCTCCTCCTATGTCTTCCTCCTGCTCCTCCTCCTACGTCTTCCTCCTGCTCCTCCTCCTACGTCTTCCTCCTGCTCCTCCTCCTACGTCTTTCTCATGCTCCTCCTCCTACGTCTTCCTCCTGCTCCTCCTCCTCCGTCTTCTTCCTGCACCTCCTCCTCCGTCTTCCTCCTGCTCCTCCTCCTACGTCTTCCTCCTGCTCCTCCTCCTCCGTCTTCCTCCTGCTCCTCCTCCTACGTCTTCCTCCTGCTCCTCCTCCTACGTCTTCCTCCTACTCCTCCTCCTACGTCTTCCTCCTGCTCCTCCTCCTATGTCTTCCTCCTGCTCCTCCTCCTACGTCTTCCTCCTGCTCCTCCTCCTATGTCTTCCTCCTGCTCCTCCTCCTACGTCTTCCTCCTGCTCCTCCTCCTACGTCTTCCTCCTGCTCCTCCTCCTATGTCTTCCTCCTGCTCCTCCTCCTACGTCTTCCTCCTGCTCCTCCTCCTACGTCTTCCTCCTGCTCCTCCTCCTATGTCTTCCTCCTGCTCCTCCTCCTATGTCTTCCTCCTGCTCCTCCTCCTACGTCTTCCTCCTGCTCCTCCTCCTATGTCTTCCTCCTGCTCCTCCTCCTACGTCTTCCTCCTGCTCCTCCTCCTACGTCTTCCTCCTGCTCCTCCTCCTATGTCTTCCTCCTGCTCCTCCTCCTACGTCTTCCTCCTGCTCCTCCTCCTACGTCTTCCTCCTGCTCCTCCTCCTATGTCTTCCTCCTGCTCCTCCTCCTATGTCTTCCTCCTGCTCCTCCTCCTATGTCTTCCTCCTGCTCCTCCTCCTACGTCTTCCTCCTGCTCCTCCTCCTACGTCTTCCTCCTGCTCCTCCTCCTATGTCTTCCTCCTGCTCCTCCTCCTACGTCTTCCTCCTGCTCCTCCTCCTACGTCTTCCTCCTGCTCCTCCTCCTACGTCTTCCTCCTGCTCCTCCTCCTCCGTCTTCCTCCTGCTCCTCCTCCTACGTCTTCCTCCTGCTCCTCCTCCTACGTCTTCCTCCTGCTCCTCCTCCTACGTCTTCCTCATGCTCCTCCTCCTACGTCTTCCTCCTGCTCCTCCTCCTCCGTCTTCCTCCTCCTCCGTCTTCCTCCTGCTCCTCCTCCTACGTCTTCCTCCTGCTCCTCCTCCTCCGTCTTCCTCCTGCTCCTCCTCCTACGTCTTCCTCCTGCTCCTCCTCCTACGTCTTCCTCCTGCTCCTCCTCCTACGTCTTCCTCCTGCTCCTCCTCCTACGTCTTCCTCCTGCTCCTCCTCCTACGTCTTCCTCCTGCTCCTCCTCCTACGTCTTCCTCCTGCTCCTCCTCCTACGTTTTCCTCCTGCTCCTCTTCCTACGTCTTCCTTCTGCTCCTCTTCCTACGTCTTCTTCATGCTCCTCCTCCTACGTCTTCCTCCTGCTCCTCCTCCTACGTCTTCCTCCTGCTCCTCTTCCTACGTCTTCCTCCTGCTCCTCCTCCTACGTCTTCCTCCTGCTCCTCCTCCTACGTCTTCCTCCTGCTCCTCCTCCTACGTCTTCTTCCTGCTCCTCCTCCTACGTCTTCCTCCTGCTCCTCCTCCTACGTCTTCCTCCTGCTCCTCCTCCTATGTCTTCCTCCTGCTCCTCCTCCTACGTCTTCCTCCTGTTCCTCCTCCTATGTCTTCCTCCTGCTCCTCCTCCTATGTCTTCCTCCTGCTCCTCCTCCTATGTCTTCCTCCTGCTCCTCCTCCTACGTCTTCCTCCTGCTCCTCCTCCTACGTCTTCCTCCTGCTCCTCCTCCTATGTTTTCCTCCTGCTCCTCCTCCTACGTCTTCCTCCTGCTCCTCCTCCTACGTCTTCCTCCTTCTCCTCCTCCTCCGTCTTCCTCCTGCTCCTCCTCCTCCGTCTTCCTCCTGCTCCTCCTCCTACGTCTTCCTCCTGCTCCTCCTCCTACGTCTTCCTCCTGCTCCTCCTCCTATGTCTTCCTCCTGCTCCTCCTCCTACGTCTTCCTCCTGCTCCTCCTCCTACGTCTTCCTCCTGCTCCTCCTCCTCCGTCTTCCTCCTGCTCCTCCTCCTCCGTCTTCCTCCTGCTCCTCCTCCTACGTCTTCCTCCTGCTCCTCCTCCTCCGTCTTCCTCCTGCTCCTCCTCCTACGTCTTCCTCCTGCTCCTCCTCCTACGTCTTCCTCCTGCTCCTCCTCCTACGTCTTCCTCCTGCTCCTCCTCCTACGTCTTCCTCCTGCTCCTCCTCCTACGTCTTCCTCCTGCTCCTCCTCCTACGTTTTCCTCCTGCTCCTCTTCCTACGTCTTCCTCCTGCTCCTCTTCCTACGTCTTCTTCATGCTCCTCCTCCTACGTCTTCCTCCTGCTCCTCCTCCTACGTCTTCCTCCTGCTCCTCTTCCTACGTCTTCCTCCTGCTCCTCCTCCTACGTCTTCCTCCTGCTCCTCCTCCTACGTCTTCCTCCTGCTCCTCCTCCTACGTCTTCTTCCTGCTCCTCCTCCTACGTCTTCCTCCTGCTCCTCCTCCTACGTCTTCCTCCTGCTCCTCCTCCTATGTCTTCCTCCTGCTCCTCCTCCTACGTCTTCCTGCTCCTCCTCCTATGTCTTCCTCCTGCTCCTCCTCCTATGTCTTCCTCCTGCTCCTCGTCCTATGTCTTCCTCCTGCTCCTCCTCCTACGTCTTCCTCCTGCTCCTCCTCCTACGTCTTCCTCCTGCTCCTCCTCCTATTTTTTCCTCCTGATCCTCCTCCTACGTCTTCCTCCTGC
>NW_027195329.1:27500-47500 GCF_038502225.1 Cherax quadricarinatus | reverse complement strand
TATATATATATATATATATATATATATATATATATATATATATATATATATATATATATATATATATACAAAACAACCACTCTGAAAGAATAGAGAAATTCCAAGCGCTTTCGTGACTACTCACATTATCAAGGAACTATCTTGATAATGTTCCTTGACAATGTGAGTAGTCACGAAAGCGCTTGGAATTTCTCTATTATTTCAGAGTGGTTGTTTTGCATATTCTGAAATCGCCTGTTTACTGTGATCTTATATATATATATATATATATATATATATATATATATATATATATATATATATATATATACATATATATATATATATATATATATATATATATATATATAGATATATATATATATATATATATATATATATATATATATATATATATATATATATATATATATATATATATATATATATATATCTTGCTACTCCTACTTACACTTTGGTCACACTTCACAGACACGCACATGCATATATATATATACATACATACATACATCCTTTTTCTAAATAGCTCTTGTTCTTTTTTATTTCTTCTATTGTCCATGGGGAAGTGGAAAAGAATCTTTCCTCCGTAAGCCATGCGTGTCGTATGAGGCGACTAAAATGCCGGGAGCAATGGGCTAGTAACCCCTTCTCCTGTATACAATTACTAAAAAAGAGAAGAAGAAAAACTTTATAAAACTGGGTTGCTTAAATGTGCGTGGATGTAGTGCGGATGACAAGAAACAGATGATTGCTGATGTTATGAATGAAAAGAAGTTGGATGTCCTGGCCCTAAGCGAAACAAAGCTGAAGGGGGTAGGAGAGTTTCAGTGGGGGGAAATAAATGGGATTAAATCTGGAGTATCTGAGAGAGTTAGAGCAAAGGAAGGGGTAGCAGTAATGTTAAATGATCAGTTATGGAAGGAGAAAAGAGAATATGAATGTGTAAATTCAAGAATTATGTGGATTAAAGTAAAGGTTGGATGCGAGAAGTGGGTCATAATAAGCGTGTATGCACCTGGAGAAGAGAGGAATGCAGAGGAGAGAGAGAGATTTTGGGAGATGTTAAGTGAATGTATAGGAGCCTTTGAACCAAGTGAGAGAGTAATTGTGGTAGGGGACTTGAATGCTAAAGTAGGAGAAACTTTTAGAGAGGGTGTGGTAGGTAAGTTTGGGGTGCCAGGTGTAAATGATAATGGGAGCCCTTTGATTGAACTTTGTATAGAAAGGGGTTTAGTTATAGGTAATACATATTTTAAGAAAAAGAGGATAAATAAGTATACACGATATGATGTAGGGCGAAATGACAGTAGTTTGTTGGATTATGTATTGGTAGATAAAAGACTGTTGAGTAGACTTCAGGATGTACATGTTTATAGAGGGGCCACAGATATATCAGATCACTTTCTAGTTGTAGCTACACTGAGAGTAAAAGGTAGATGGGATACAAGGAGAATAGAAGCATCAGGGAAGAGAGAGGTGAAGGTTTATAAACTAAAAGAGGAGGCAGTTAGGGTAAGATATAAACAGCTATTGGAGGATAGATGGGCTAATGAGAGCATAGGCAATGGGGTCGAAGAGGTATGGGGTAGGTTTAAAAATGTAGTGTTAGAGTGTTCAGCAGAAGTTTGTGGTTACAGGAAAGTGGGTGCAGGAGGGAAGAGGAGCGATTGGTGGAATGATGATGTAAAGAGAGTAGTAAGGGAGAAAAAGTTAGCATATGAGAAGTTTTTACAAAGTAGAAGTGATGCAAGGAGGGAAGAGTATATGGAGAAAAAGAGAGAGGTTAAGAGAGTGGTGAAGCAATGTAAAAAGAGAGCAAATGAGAGAGTGGGTGAGATGTTATCAACAAATTTTGTTGAAAATAAGAAAAAGTTTTGGAGTGAGATTAACAAGTTAAGAAAGCCTAGAGAACAAATTGATTTGTCAGTTAAAAATAGGAGAGGAGAGTTATTAAATGGAGAGTTAGAGGTATTGGGAAGATGGAAGGAATATTTTGAGGAATTGTTAAATGTTGATGAAGATAGGGAAGCTGTGATTTCGTGTATAGGGCAAGGAGGAATAACATCTTGTAGGAGTGAGGAAGAGCCAGTTGTGAGTGTGGGGGAAGTTCGTGAGGCAGTAGGTAAAATGAAAGGGGGTAAGGCAGCCGGGATTGATGGGATAAAGATAGAAATGTTAAAAGCAGGTGGGGATATAGTTTTGGAGTGGTTGGTGCAATTATTTAATAAATGTATGGAAGAGGGTAAGGTACCTAGGGATTGGCAGAGAGCATGCATAGTTCCTTTGTATAAAGGCAAAGGGGATAAAAGAGAGTGCAAAAATTATAGGTGGATAAGTCTGTTGAGTGTACCTGGTAAAGTGTATGGTAGAGTTATAATTGAAAGAATTAAGAGTAAGACGGAGAATAGGATAGCAGATGAACAAGGAGGCTTTAGGAAAGGTAGGGGGTGTGTGGACCAGGTGTTTACAGTGAAACATATAAGTGAACAGTATTTAGATAAGGCTAAAGAGGTCTTTGTGGCATTTATGGATTTGGAAAAGGCGTATGACAGGGTGGATAGGGGGGCAATGTGGCAGATGTTGCAAGTGTATGGTGTAGGAGGTAGGTTACTGAAAGCAGTGAAGAGTTTTTACGAGGATAGTGAGGCTCAAGTTAGAGTATGTAGGAAAGAGGGAAATTTTTTCCCAGTAAAAGTAGGCCTTAGACAAGGATGTGTGATGTCACCGTGGTTGTTTAATATATTTATAGATGGGGTTGTAAGAGAAGTAAATGCGAGGGTCTTGGCAAGAGGCGTGGAGTTAAAAGATAAAGAATCACACACAAAGTGGGAGTTGTCACAGCTGCTCTTTGCTGATGACACTGTGCTCTTGGGAGATTCTGAAGAGAAGTTGCAGAGATTGGTGGATGAATTTGGTAGGGTGTGCAAAAGAAGAAAATTAAAGGTGAATACAGGAAAGAGTAAGGTTATGAGGATAACAAAAAGATTAGGTGATGAAAGATTGAATATCAGATTGGAGGGAGAGAGTATGGAGGAGGTGAACGTATTCAGATATTTGGGAGTGGACGTGTCAGCGGATGGGTCTATGAAAGATGAGGTGAATCATAGAATTGATGAGGGAAAAAGAGTGAGTGGTGCACTTAGGAGTCTGTGGAGACAAAGAACTTTGTCCTTGGAGGCAAAGAGGGGAATGTATGAGAGTATAGTTTTACCAACGCTCTTATATGGGTGTGAAGCGTGGGTGATGAATGTTGCAGCGAGGAGAAGGCTGGAGGCAGTGGAGATGTCATGTCTGAGGGCAATGTGTGGTGTGAATATAATGCAGAGAATTCGTAGTTTGGAAGTTAGGAGGAGGTGCGGGATTACCAAAACTGTTGTCCAGAGGGCTGAGGAAGGGTTGTTGAGGTGGTTCGGACATGTAGAGAGAATGGAGCGAAACAGAATGACTTCAAGAGTGTATCAGTCTGTAGTGGAAGGAAGGCGGGGTAGGGGTCGGCCTAGGAAGGGTTGGAGGGAGGGGGTAAAGGAGGTTTTGTGTGCGAGGGGCTTGGACTTCCAGCAGGCATGCGTGAGCGTGTTTGATAGGAGTGAATGGAGACAAATGGTTTTTAATACTTGACGTGCTGTTGGAGTGTGAGCAAAGTAACATTTATGAAGGGATTCAGGGAAACCGGCAGGCCGGACTTGAGTTCTGGAGATGGGAAGTACAGTGCCTGCACTCTGAAGGAGGGGTGTTAATGTTGCAGTTTAAAAACTGTAGTGTAAAGCACCCTTCTGGCAAGACAGTGATGGATTGAATGATGGTGAAAGTTTTTCTTTTTCGGGCCACCCTGCCTTGGTGGGAATCGGCCGGTGTGATAATAAAAAAAAAAATATATATATATATGTGTGTGTGTGTGTGTGTGTGTGTATGTGTGTGTGTATGTGTGTACTCATCTAGTTGAGGTTGCGGGGGTCGAGTCCGAGCTCCTGGCCCCGCCTCTTCACTGTGTGTGTGTGTACTCACCTAGTTGTACTCACCTAGTTGAGGTTGCGGGGGTCGAGTCCGAGCTCCTGGCCCCGCCTCTTCACTGATCGCTACTAGGTCACTCTCCCTGAGCCGTGAGCTTTTTCATACCTCTGCTTAAAGCTATGTATGGATCCTGCCTCCACTACATCGCTTCCCAAACTATTCCACTTACTGACTACCCTGTGGCTGAAGAAATACTTCCTAACATCCCTGTGATTCATCTGTGTCTTCAGCTTCCAACTGTGTCCCCTTGTTACTGTGTCCAATCTCTGGAACATCCTGTCTTTGTCCACCTTGTCAATTCCTCAGTATTTTGTATGTCGTTATCATGTCCCCCCTATCTCTCCTGTCCTCCAGTGTCGTCAGGTTGATTTCCCTTAACCTCTCCTCGTAGGACATACCTCTTAGCTCTGGGACTAGTCTTGTTGCAAACCTTTGCACTTTCTCTAGTTTCTTCACGTGCTTGGCTAGGTGTGGGTTCCAAACTGGTGCCGCATACTCCAATATGGGCCTAACATACACGGTGTACAGGGTCCTGAATGATTCCTTATTAAGATGTCGGAATGTTGTTCTGAGGTTTGCTAGGCGCCCATATGCTGCAGCAGTTATTTGGTTGATGTGCGCTTCAGGAGATGTGCCTGGTGTTATACTCACCCCAAGATCTTTTTCCTTGAGTGAGGTTTGTAGTCTCTGACCCCCTAGACTGCACTCCGTCTGCGGCCTTCTTTGCCCTTCCCCAATCTTCATGACTTTGCACTTGGTGGGATTGAACTCCAGGAGCCAATTGCTGGACCAGGTCTGCAGCCTGTCCAGATCCCTTTGTAGTTCTGCCTGGTCTTCGATCGAGTGAATTCTTCTCATCAACTTCACGTCATCTGCAAACAGGGACACCTCAGAGTCTATTCCTTCCGTCATGTCGTTCACAAATACCAGAAACAGCACTGGTCCTAGGACTGACCCCTGCGGGACCCCGCTGGTCACAGGTGCCCACTCTGACACCTCGCCACGTACCATGACTCGCTGCTGTCTTCCTGACAAGTATTCCCTGATCCATTGTAGTGCCTTCCCTGTTATCCCTGCTTGGTCCTCCAGTTTTTGCACCAATCTCTTGTGTGGAACTGTGTCAAACGCCTTCTTGCAGTCCAAGAAAATGCAATCCACCCACCCCTCTCTCTCTTGTCTTACTGCTGTCACCATGTCATAGAACTCCAGTAGGTTTGTGACACAGGATTTCCCGTCCCTGAAACCATGTTGGCTGCTGTTGATGAGATCATTCCTTTCTAGGTGTTCCACCACTCTTCTCCTGATAATCTTCTCCATGATTTTGCATACTATACATGTCAGTGACACTGGTCTGTAGTTTAATGCTTCATGTCTGTCTCCTTTTTTAAAGATTGGGACTACATTTGCTGTCTTCCATGCCTCAGGCAATCTCCCTGTTTCGATAGATGTATTGAATATTGTTGTTAGGGGTACACATAGCGCCTCTGCTCCCTCTCTCAATACCCATGGGGAGATGTTATCTGGCCCCATTGCCTTTGAGGTATCTAGCTCACTCAGAAGCCTCTTCACTTCTTCCTCGGTTGTGTGCACTGTGTCCAGCACTTGGTGGTGTGCCCCACCTCTCCGTCTTTCTGGAGTCCCTTCTGTCTCCTCTGTGAACACTTCTTTGAATCTCTTGTTGAGTTCTTCACATACTTCACGGTCATTTCTTGTTGTCTCTCCTCCTTCCTTCCTTAGCCTGATTACCTGGTCCTTGACTGTTGTTTTCCTCCTGATGTGGCTGTACAACAGTTTCGGGTCAGATTTGGCTTTCGCTGCTATGTCATTTTCATATTGTCTTTGGGCCTCCCTTCTTATCTGTGCATATTCGTTTCTGGCTCTACGACTGTTCTCCTTATTCTCCTGGGTCCTTTGCCTTCTATATTTCTTCCATTCCCTAGCACACTTGGTTTTTGCCTCCCTGCACCTTTGGGTAAACCATGGGCTCATCCTGGCTTTTTCATTAATCCTGTTACCCTTGGGTACAAACCTCTCCTCAGCCTCCTTGCATTTTGTTGTGTGTGTGTGTGTGTGTGTGTGTGTGTGTGTGTGTGTGTGTGTGTGTGTGTGTGTGTGTGTGTGTGTGTCTGTGTGAGTGAGTGTTATCGTATAGAATACATTTTAATGTGAAGGTCAGGAGTGTTTGATGTCCAGAACTCCACCTCTGCCTGGGCACAGAACTCCACCTCTGCCTGGGCACAGAACTCCACCTCTGCCTGGGCACAGAACTCCACCTCTGCCTGGGCACAGAACTCCACCTCTGCCTGGGCACAGAACTCCACCTCTGCCTGGGCACAGTCAAACTCTGAGACTTTAATCAATTTTACCTTAGACACCCATGGTGAGAATATTCATTGATGTGACGAGTGTGGTTCTTGCTTCTTCATCTTGTCCACCTTAATGCTACGACTGGAAGCATTCCTGTCCTATTTATATATATAAAAAAATGTCAAAGCCAGTAGGAGATTTGAACTCAGAGTTCCACCTTCATCCTGGGCAGAGAATGGGACTCCGAGGCCACACTCGCAACGTAAGTACTGAGTTTGACGTGGACAAGAGAGGTTGGCTTTTTTTTCAGCATGTTAATGATAACAATCACTGTATTTTGGGAAGCAGTTACTGTGAAAGACTAATCAGAGTGTATCAGAGTGTAGTGTCAAACGATAACTCACTGAATCTGCCTTCATAGACACCACAGGAAACTATGTGTTGTGAAATAATATATACTGACCACTTGATGATTACGACCATATACGCAGGTTATGGTGTTTTATCAAGACTTCCCCCACCAGAGACTTTATCAGTTCCTTTTTGTATTACCTGCTTCTGGGTACAAGGAAGCCCGTGACATTATGTGTTTGTGCTGCCTTTCAAGGCCGCTGATTTATAGAAAACACCAAAAACAAATTTTCCCAAATATTCTGTGTGTAAGATAAAGAGAAGAAGATGGTGTTATATGGTAGTTAAAGTGACGTGTCTGAGGTACATAAATGTCTAAGTCCATAGTGTGTGTGGATAAATAGTGTTAGAAAACCGACTAGTTGATAAATGAGACATTTGTGCCACTTGTGCAACATTCTTCAGTCCAGTGCAGAGAAAGATGGAAGATAAGGAGGAGTTTGAGGTAACCCGTCCCTCGATCAGTTCATGGGCTGAACACATCGACTCCAGGCTGGGGGACTGATTATCTCACACTCCTCATTTTTTCCCCTTTCTTGTCTACATTGGACTGAAGAAGCCACTGAGTGGCGAAACGTTTCCTGAAGATACCCAAATATTGCACAAGTGTCTTATTTATCCAAAGTGTGTGTGTGTGGTGAGGACTCAGGTGACAGCAGCAGCACCAGATTTAGGTAGGATCAATTGTTGCCAACCCTCGGGAAGTGTGTAGGACGCAGGATCAATTGTTGCCAACCCTCGGGAAGTGTGTAGGACGCAGGATCAATTGTTGCCAACCCTCGGGAAGTGTGTAGGACGCAGGATCAGTTGTTGCCAACCCTCGGGAAGTGTGTAGGACGCAGGATCAATTGTTGCCAACCCTCGGGAAGTGTGTAGGACGCAGGATCAGTTGTTGCCAACCCTCGGGAAGTGTGTAGGACGCAGGATCAGTTGTTGCCAACCCTCGGGAAGTGTGTAGGACGCAGGATCAGTTGTTGCCAACCCTCGGGAAGTGTGTAGGACGCAAAGTTTTGTAAAATGTTGGTGGTGATGATCACAACTGTTTCTTGATAAAGTCTACTCTGTCGGTCTGCTGCTCTCGTAACTATTATTGCTTCAGGAAATTCATAAGGTGGGTATGAGTGCGACGATGTACTCGCTCGCTTACCTTGTCTCGTTCCTCTGGCAAGCATGTTTGTGTTTATAATAATGTTCATAGAATTACCGACAATATGTTAGGTAAAAGGGCACAAGTGCAGTTAATGCAGCATTTAATAGAGCGAAACGTTGCCACAATAAAATGTCACATTAGTTGCACTTGTGTCCTTTTACCTAACATATTTATGTTTCTAGATTCTTATGTTCAAGTCCCTGGAAAGATACCCAAGTATTGTACATGTCTTTAATTTATCAACTTGTGGGTTCTCTGAACCATTTATTTACATCCCTGGAAGTCGTCCCCACTTACGGCTTCTCACAGTCACCGCAAGGTATGACAGGGACACCTGCAGTGTTGTCCACTGGTTTCTTGACTACATGACTGCCTGACGGTACTGGAGGCGATGTTTGCCACAAACTTTGGTTTTGGTTAAGGTATTGGCGAGGTTCCTACTGGCTTTGATTAACCGGGAGAGCTATGCAGTCATTAATGGCGGAATGTGGTCTTGATGCAAACCAGATTCTTCCTTTCCGTCCTTACTCAGTCGGTGATGAGGTGTTTCGGGTAGATTATCTCCGTTTAGAGCTCTGCTCTAAGGAACGTGGTATAGGAAGATATCCAGAAATATTGATGTCAGTTGTACTCACCTATTTGAGGTTGCAGGGGTCGATTCATAGCTCCTGGCCCCGCCTCTTCACTGATCGCTACTAGGTCCTCTCTCTCTCCCTGCTGCATGAGCTTCATCAAACCTCGTCTTAAGACTATGTATGGTTCCTGCCTCCACTACGTCACTTACCAGACTTCCACTTCCTGACAACTCCTAACATCCCTTTGACTCATCTGAGTCTTCAACTGTGAATCTTTGTTTCTGTGTCCCATCTCTGGAACATCCTGTGTGAATTTGTGTGTGTGTGTACTCACCTAATTGTGGTTGCAGGGGTCGAGACTCAGCTCCTGGCCCCCGCCTCTTCACTGATCGCTACTAGGTCCTCTCCCTCTCTGCTTCCTGAGCTTTGTCATACCTCTTCTTAAAACTATGTATGGTTCCTGCCTCCACTACTTCACTTGCTAGGCTATTCCACTTCCTGACGACTCTATGACTGAAGAAATACTTCCTAACGTGTGTGTGTGTGTGTGTACTCACCTAGTTGTACTCACCTAGTTGAGGTTGCAGGGGTCGAGTCCGAGCTCCTGGCCCCGCCTCTTCACTGGTCGCTACTAGGTTACTCTCCCTGAACCGTGAGCTTTATCATACCTCTGCTTAAAGCTATGTATGGATCCTGCCTCCACTACATCGCTTCCCAAATTATTCCACTTACTGACTACTCTGTGGCTGAAGAAATACTTCCTAACATCCCTGTGATTCATTTGTGTCTTCAACTTCCAACTGTGTCCCCTTGTTACTGTGTCAAGTCTCTGGAACATCCTGTCTTTGTCCACCTTGTCAATTCCTCTCAGTATGTTATATGTCGTTATCATGTCCCCCCTATCTCTAATGTCCTCCAGTGTCATCAGGTTGATTTCCCTTAACCTCTCCTCGTAGGACATACCTCTTAGCTCTGGGACTAGTCTTGTTGCAAACCTTTGCACTTTCTCTAGTTTCTTTACGTGCTTGGCTAGGTGTGGGTTCCAAACTGGTGCCGCATACTCCAATATGGGCCTAACGTACACGGTGTACAGGGTCCTGAACGATTCCTTATTAAGATGTCGGAATGCTGTTCTGAGGTTTGCTAGGCGCCCATATGCTGCAGCCGTTATTTGGTTGATGTGCGCTTCAGGAGATGTGCCTTGTGTTATACTCATCCCAAGATCTTTTTCCTTGAGTGAGGTTTGTAGTCTCTGGCCCCCTAGATTGTACTCCGTCTGCGGTCTTCTTTGCCCTTCCCCAATCTTCATGACTTTGCACTTGGTGGGATTGAACTCCAGGAGCCAGTTGCTGGACCAGGTCTGCAGCCTGTCCAGATCCCTTTGTAGTTCTGCCTGGTCTTCGATCGAGTGAATTCTTCTCATCAACTTCACGTCATCTGCAAACAGGGACACCTCAGAGTCTATTCCTTCCGTCATGTCGTTCACAAATACCAGAAACAGCACTGATCCTAGGACTGACCCCCGTGGGACCCCGCTGGTCACAGGTGCCCACTCTGACACCTCGCCACGTACCATGACTCGCTGCTGTCTTCCTGACAAGTATTCCCTGATCCATTGTAGTGCCTTCCCTGTTATCCCTGCTTGGTCCTCCAGTTTTTGCACTAATCTCTTAAGTGGAACTATGTCAAACGCCTTCTTGCAGTCCAAGAATATGCAATCCACCCACCCCTCTCTCTCTTGTCTTACTGCTGTCACCATGTCATAGAACTCCAGTAGGTTTGTGACACAGGATTTCCCATTCCTGAAACCATGTTGGCTGCTGTTGATGAGATCATTCCTTTCTAGGTGTTCCACCACTCTTCTCCTGATAATCTTCTCCATGATTTTGCATATTATACATGTCAGTGACACTGGTCTGTAGTTTAGTGCTTCATGTCTGTCTCCTTTTTTAAAGATTGGGACTACATTTGCTGTCTTCCATGCCTCAGGCAATCTTCCTGTTTCGATAGATGTATTGAATATTGTTGTTAGGGGTACACATAGCGCCTCTGCTCCCTCTCTCAGGACCCATGGAGAGATGTTATCTGGCCCCATTGCCTTTGAGGTATCTAGCTCACTCAGAATCCTCTTCACTTCTTCCTCGGTTGTGTGCACTGTGTCCAGCACTTGGTGGTGTGCCCCACCTCTCCGTCTTTCTGGAGCCCCTTCTGTCTCCTCTGTGAACACTTCTTTGAATCTCTTGTTGAGTTCCTCACATACTTCACAGTCATTTCTTGTTGTCTCTCCTCCTTCCTTCCTTAGCCTGATTACCTGGTCCTTGACTGTTGTTTTCCTCCTGATGTGGCTGTATAACAGTTTCGGGTCAGATTTGGCTTTTGCTGCTATGTCGTTTTCATATTGTCGTTTTGCCTCCCTTCTTATCTGTGCATATTCGTTTCTGGCTCTACGACTGTTCTCCTTATTCTCCTGGGTCCTTTGCCTTCTATATTTCTTCCATTCCCTAGCACACTTGGTTTTTGCCTCCCCGCCCCTTTGGGTGAACCATGGGCTCATCCTGGCTTTTTCATTATTCCTGTTACCCTTGGGTACAAACCTCTCCTCAGCCTCCTTGCACATTGTTGCTACATATTCCATCATCTCATTAACTGGCTTCCCTGCCAGTTCTCTGTCCCACTGAACCCCGTTCAGGAAGTTCCTCATTCCCGTGTAGTCCCCTTTCTTGTAGTTTGGCTTCATTCGTCCTGGCCTTCCTGCTTCCCCCTCCACTTGTAGCTCTACTGTGTATTCGAAGCTTAAAACCATATGATCGCTGGCCCCAAGGGGTCTTTCATATGTGATGTGCTCGATATCTGCACTACTCAAGGTGATTACTTAATCCAGTCTTGCTGGTTCATCCTCTCCTCTCTCTCTTGTAGTGTCCCTTACGTGTTGGTACATGAAGTTTTTCAGTACCACCTCCATCATCTTAGCCCTCCATGTATCTTGGCCCTCATGTGGCTCCAAGTTCTTCCAATCGATCTCCTTGTGGGTAAAGTCACCCATGATCAGGAGCTTTGCCCTGCATGCATGAGCTCTTCTGCCCACTGCAGCCAGTGTGTCAACCATCGCTCTATTGTTTTCGTCGTACTCTTGTCTTGGACTCCTGCTGTTCTGTGGTGGGTTATACATCACTGCTATTACCATCTTGTGTGTGTGTGTGTGTGTGTGTGTGTGTGTGTGTGTGTGTGTGTGTGTGTGTGTGTGTGTGTGTGTGTGTGTGTGTGTGTGTGTGTGGAAACAAGCTAAGATTAATGGAGGCAGTGAAAGAGTAAGAGAGGAATAATGACTGACAGACATAAGAAGGAAGGAGAGTTGAGACATACGGTCAGGTAGAGATAACTAGGGAGACAGACATACTGTCCAAGGGAGACAACGTAGGAAGTAGAGAGAAGACATGCAGGCGCATGGGTGAGATAGGGAGACAGATCGAAGCATAATGTACAAGCAAAATAAGAGATAGAGAAAGAATAAAGAATAACATAGGGGGGGGGGAGAGAGAGAGGACAATTACGTGGGGGGGGGGGCACCTGTGGTGCCATAAGTATATTAGAAGGAACACTGTAGTATTGATCACTAACACGAGAACGTTGGTCATCACTACTGCCACTACTGCCACTGCTGCCATTGCTGCCACTGCCACCACTACCACTGCTGCCACTGTGTTACAAAAAACGCGATTCTAAAAGCTTAGAGATCTCCAGTGAACACTAGAAAGGACTGCCCTTCTAGCATCCAGCCTGTTACTGGGTTTTCGTAACAATTAGTCAGTATCCTTGTCCAATTATCCATTAGAATTCAGTATGATTCAATAGTGCTTCAGGATTACAACTGGTAGGCTACTAACTAGAGAAATTAAAATTTAGTAAATTTATTAAGTCTAGAGGTATATTATCAAATTAAATTATATTAAATTAATCACAGTAATCAAAATAATATCACTTCTCTCGAGTTCAATATTATTGTGCTGAAAGCACATGTCACATTTATAATTCTTAAGTTGTGTACGAATGGTATATAATACCGACAAGATGAGAGTAAGACACATGTGCAACATCTGGGTATCTTCATTGTAGACGTTTCGCCATCCAGTGGCTTTATCAATACAAATTCCAGGACATAACTTGAAGACAGTAGAACTATGTACAGAAGATGAGGTAATCAGTCCCTCAACCTAGGAGTAGGTGCGAACAGCACCATAGTCGCTATGGTGCTGTTCGCACCTACTCCTAGGTTGAGGGACTGATTACCTCATCTTCTGTACATAGTTCTAC
The DNA here is from genome assembly GCF_038502225.1 of Cherax quadricarinatus. Taxonomy (NCBI): domain Eukaryota; kingdom Metazoa; phylum Arthropoda; class Malacostraca; order Decapoda; family Parastacidae; genus Cherax; species Cherax quadricarinatus. The sequence goes on along the minus strand of NW_027195329.1, from coordinate 34,735 downwards.
TGTCTTCAAGTTATGTCCTGGAATTTGTATTGATAAAGCCACTGGATGGCGAAACGTCTACAATAAAGATACCCAGATGTTGCACATGTGTCTTACTCTCATCATAATTCTTAAGTACCGTCTGGTACATTAACATTTAATAAGATATTACAAATATGTACAAGTAAGTTTGTGTATGTGTGTAAGTGCTCTTAGTAGTTCACTATGTCTCACGACTCGACTAGACTTAAACAAGTGACTGACAAAGTCCTCTAATAAACTAACTTCTTGACCGACTGGCAACCAGAACAATCTGCTTGAACAACAAAAAGAATGCTAAAGTCCAATAGCAATACAACAAGCAACTGCGACACAGAATCAGGAACAAGGAGATAATATAACGACACTAAGTAGGAACCATCAGCAGATCCTCCACAAAAGTTACAAAACTCCCATACTACTGAATCTAAGTTCAGCATAAGAAAATCCCAGACTGTGATAATACACAGATACCAGTACAAGTTAGTAGGTCAGAAGCTACAGCTCAGGACCTGAGATGCTCAGAGTGTCTATGAGACACACAACCTCAGTACAACGTCGAAAATCACTAAGTCTATACAAGGTTCTGTGAACAGAGTTCTACAGAACTAACAAGAATAATGAGACAATCTGTCCAACCTCCAAGCGAGTCTAGAGCAGACTGAATACTTCAGGTGAGGTGAGGACACCTTTCCCCCCCTCGATCACGTGATAGCTCCGTGGATAGCAGTCGCCCAGCAAGAAGCCGGCAATATAACGAGCAAACAGCGATAATTACAGTAGTTAGACAATCAAGACTTGAACTGAGCACATAATATGTTACATCCTACCTAACAAATGAAACTACGTCAAATAACGATATAAAGCAATACATTTACGATTTAGCTATTATCGCAAATATAAGCAATATAAAATTAAATGAAAAAGTAATAATTATATATATATACATAATAATCATTGTAACCATTCAGGGGTTGCAACACACTGCCACCACTACCACTGCTGCCACTGCAACCACTACTACTTCTGCCACTGCTGCCACTGTCACCAGTACCTCCACTGCCACCACTACCACTGCTGCCACTGCCACCACTACCACTGCTGCCACTGCCACCACTACCACTGCTGCCACTGCCACTGCTGCCACTGCCACCACTACCACTGCTGCCACTGCCACCACTACCACTGCTGCCACTGCTGCCACTGCCACCACTACTACTGCTACCACTGCTGCCACTGTCACCAGTACCTCCACTGCCACCACTACCACTGCTGCCACTGCCACCACTACCACTGCTGCCACTGCCACCACTACCACTGCTGCCACTGCCACTGCTGCCACTGCCACCACTACCACTGCTGCCACTGCCACCACTACCACTGCTGCCACTGCCACTGCTGCCACTGCCACCACTACCACTGCTGCCACTGCCACCACTACTACTGCTACCACTGCTGCCACTGTCACCAGTACCTCCACTGCCACCACTACCACTGCTGCCACTGCCACTGCTGCCACTGCCACCACTACCACTGCTGCCACTGCCACCACTACCACTGCTGCCACTGCTGCCACTGCCACCACTACTACTGCTACCACTGCTGCCACTGTCACCAGTACCTCCACTGCCACCACTACCACTGCTGCCACTGCCACCACTACTACTGCTGCAACTGCTGCCACTGTCACCAGTACCTCCACTGCCACCACTACTGTCACTGCCACTACTGCTCCACCACCACAACCACCACAACCACCACCACCACCACCACCACCACCACAACCACCACCACCACTGCTATCACTACTACCACAACCATTACCATCACCACTACAACTACCACCACCACTACCACTAACACTACAAGTCACTGGGGTATGACAAACTGGATAATTACATAAATGAATATATCCCAAATTAATTTAAGGCAGTTGACCCTCAAAAAGCTGAGCAAGTATATGAACATTGAGTTGTGACTCCACACTAGCAGCTACCACAGTGAGTTGTGTGTGTGTGTGTGTGTGTGTGTGTGTGTGTGTGTGTGTGTGTGTGTGTGTGTGTGTGTGTGTGTGTGTGTCTCCACACTACCCGCTACCACAGTATGTTGTGTGTGTGTGTGTGTGTGTGTGTGTGTGTGTGTGTGTGTGTGTGTGTGTGTGTGTGTGTGTGTGTGTGTGTGCGTGTGACTACACACTAGCAGCTACCACAGTGAGTTGTGTGTGTGTGTGTGTGTGTGTGTGTGTGTGTGTGTGTGTGTGTGTGTGTGTGTGTGTGTGTGTGTGTGTGTGCGTGTGACTCCACACTAGCAGCTACCACAGTAAGTTGTGTGTGTGTGTGTGTGTGTGTGTGTGTGTGTGTGTGTGTGTGTGTGTGTGTGTGTGTGTGTGCGTGTGACTCCACACTAGCAGCTACCACAGTGAGTTGTGTGTGTGTGTGTGTGTGTGTGTGTGTGTGTGTGTGTGTGTGTGACTCCACACTAGCAGCTACCACAGGGAGTTGTGTGTGTGTGTGTGTGTGTGTGTGTGTGTGTGTGTGTGTGTGTGTGTGTGTGTGTGTGTGTGTGTGTGTGTGTGTGTGTGTGTGTGTGTGTGTGTGCGTGTGTGTGTGTGTGTGTGCGTGTGACTTCACACTAGCAGTTACCATAGTGAGTTGTGTGTGTGTGTGTGTGTGTGTGTGTGTGCGTGTGTGTGTGTGTGTGTGTGTGTGACTCCACACTAGCAGCTACCACAGTGAGTTGTGTGTGTGTGTGTGTGTGTGTGTGTGTGTGTGTGTGTGTGTGTGTGTGTGTGTGTGTGTGTGTGTGTGTGTGCGTGTGACTTCACACTAGCAGTTACCATAGTGAGTTGTGTGTGTGTGTGTGTGTGTGTGTGTGTGTGTGTGTGTGTGTGTGTGTGTGTGTGACTCCACACTAGCAGCTACCACAGTGAGTTGTGTGTGTGTGTGTGTGTGTGTGTGTGTGCATGTGCGTGTGTGACTCCACACTAGCAGCTACCATAGGGAGTTGTGTGTGTGTGTGTGTGTGTGTGTGTGTGTGTGTGCGTGTGTGTGTGTGTGTGTGTGTGTGTGTGTGTGTGACTCCACACTAGCAGCTACCACAGTGAGTTGTGTGTGTGTGTGTGTGTGTAACTCCACACTAGCAGCTACCACAGTGAGTTGTGTGTGTGTGTGTACTCACCTATTTGTACTCACCTATTTGTGGTTGCAGGGGTCGAGTCTTAGCTCCTGGCCCCGTCTCTTCACCGGTTGCTACTAGGCCCTCTCTCTCCCTGCTCCATGAGCTTTATCAAACCTCGTCTTAAAACTATGTATGGTTCCTGCCTCCACTACATCACTTTCTAGCCTATTCCACTGCCTGACAACTCTATGACTGAAGAAATACTTCCTAATATCTCTCTGACTCATCTGTGTCTTCAGCTTCCAATTTTGACCTCTTGTTTCTGTGTTCCCTCCCTGGAACATCCTGTCTTTGTCCACCTTGTCTATTCCGCGCAGTATTTTATATGTCGTTATCATGTCTCCCCTGACCCTCCTGTTCTCTAGTGTCGTCAGGCCGATTTCCCGTAACCTTTCTTCATAGGACATTCCCCTTAGCTCTGGAACTAACCTTGTAGCAAACCTTTGCACTTTGTGTGCCTGTGTGTGTGTGTTTGTGTGTGTGTGTGTGTGTGTGTGTGTGTGTGTGTGTGTGTGTGTGTGTGTGTGTGTGTGTGTGTGTGTGTGTACTCACCTAATTGTGGTTGCAGGGGTCGAGACTCAGCTTCTGACCCCGCCTCTTCACTGATCGCTACTGGGTCCTCTCTCTCTCTGCTTCCTGAGCTTTGTCATACCTCTTCTTAAAACTATGTATGGTTCCTGCCTCCACTACTTCACTTGCTAGGCTATTCCACTTGCTGACAACTCTATGACTGAAGAAATACTTCCTAACGTTCCTGTGACTCGTCTGAGTCTTCAGCTTCCAGTTGTGACCCTTTGTTTCTGTGTCCCCTCTCTGGAACATCCTATCTCTGTCCACCTTGTCTATTCCCCGCAGTATCTTGTATGTCGTTATCATGTCTTCCCTGACCCTTCTGTCCTCCAGTGTCGTCAGTCCGATTTCCCTTAATCTTTCCTCGTACGACATTCCCTTGAGCTCTGGGACTAGCCTTGTTGCAAACCTTTGTACTTTCTCTAACTTCTTGACGTGCTTGACCAGGTGTGGGTTGCAGACTGGTGCTGCATACTCCAGTATGGGCCTAACATACAGTGTACAGTGTCTTGAACGATTCCTTATTAAGGTATCGGAACGCTATTCTCAGGTTTGCCAGGCGCCCGTATGCTGCAGCAGTTATTTGGTTGATGTGTGCCTCCGGTGATGTGCTCGGTGTTATGGTCACCCCAAGGTCTTTCTCCCTGAGTGAGGTCTGTAGTCTTTGTCCACCTAGCCTATACTCTGTCTGCGGTCTTCTTTGCCCTTCCCCAATCTTCATGACTTTGCATTTGGCTGGATTGAATTCGAGAAGCCAGTTACTGGACCACATGTCCAGCCTGTCTAGGTCTCTTTGTAGTCCTGCCTCATCCTCGTCCGATTTAATTCTTCTCATCAACTTCACGTCATCTGCGAACAGGGACACTTCAGAGTCTATTCCTTCCATCATGTCGTTCACATATATCAAAAATAGCACTGGTCCTAGAACTGACCCCTGTGGGACCCCGCTCGTAACAGGCGCCCACTGTGATACCTCTTCACGTACCATGACTCGTTGCTGCCTCCCTGTCAGGTATTCCCTTATCCATTGCAGTGCCCTCCCTTTTACATGCGCCTGATCCTCCAGCTTCTGCACTAATCTCTTGTGGGGAACTGTGTCAAAGGCCTTCCTGCAGTCTAGGAAAACGCAATCTACCCACCCCTCTCTCTCGTGTCTTACTTCTGTTACCTTGTCATAAAACTCCAGGAGGTTTGTGATACAAGATTTGCCTTCCATGAACCCATGCTGGTTTTCATTTATAATCTTGTTCCTTTCCAGGTGTTCGACCACTCTCCTCCTGATAATCTTCTCCATGACTTTGCACACAATACATGTCAGAGACACAGGTCTGTAGTTTAGTGCCTCGTTTCTGTTTCCTTTCTTAAATATGGGGACTACATTAGCTGTCTTCCATTTCTCAGGTAGTTGCCCAGTTTCAAGGGATGTGTTGAAGATTGTGGTTAGAGGCACGCACAGCATCTCTGCTCCTTCTCTAAGGACCCATGGGGAGATGTTGTCCGGTCCCATCGCCTTTGAGGTGTCAAGGTCACTTAAGAGCTTCTTCACCTCCTCCTCAGTTGTTCGTATGTCGGGTAAACCAGGGGCTCGTTCTGGTCTTCCCGTTGTTACTGTTGCCCTTGGGAATAAACCTTTCCACTGCCTCCTTGCATTTTGTTGTTACATATTCCATCATTTCATTTACTGGCTTTCCTGCCAGCTCTCTGTCCCACTGGACCTCCCGCAGGAAGTTCTTCAACCCTATGTAGTCCCTTCTTTTATAGTCAGGCTTTTCCCATTCAACTCCTGTTATTCTCTCCGCTTACAGCTCTACTATGTATTCAAAGCACAGAACCACGTGGTCGCTAGCTCCTAGGGGACTCTCATACTTGATGTCGTCAATGTCTGAGCTGCCCAGGGTGAACACAAGGTCCAATCTTGCTGGTTGTGTGTGTGTGCGTGTGTGTGTGACTCCACACTAGCAGCTACCACAGTGAGTTGTGTGTGTGTGTGTGTGTGTGTGTGTGTGCGTGTGCGTGTGTGACTCCACACTAGCAGCTACCACAGTAAGTTGTGTGTGTGTGTGTGTGTGTGTGTGTGTGTGTGTGTGTGTGTGTGTGTGTGTGTGTGTGTGTGTGTGAGTGTGAGTGTGTGTGTGTGTGACTCCACACTAGCAGCTACCACAATGAGTTGTGTGTGTGTGTGTGTGTGTGTGTGTGTGTGTGTGTGTGTGTGTGTGTGTGTGTGCGTGTGTGTGTGTGTGACTCCACACCAGCAGCTACCACAGTGAGTTGTGTGTGTGTGTGTGTGTGTGTGTGTGTGTGTGTGTGTGTGTGTGTGTGTGTGTGTGTGTGTGTGTGTGTGTGTGTGTGTGTGTGTGTGTGTGTGTGTGTGTGTGTGTGTGTGTGTGTGTGTGTATGTGTGTTGTGTGTGTGTGTACTCACCTAATTGTACTCACCTAATTGTGGTTGCAGGGGTCGAGACTCAGCTCCTGGCCCCGCCTCTTCACTGATCACTACTGGATCCTCTCTCTCTCTGCTTCCTGAGCTTTGTCATACCTCTTCTTAAAACTATGTATGGTTCCTGCCTCCACTACTTCACTTGCTAGGCTATTCCACTTGCTCACAACTCTATGACTGAAGAAATACTTCCTAACGTCCCTGTGACTCGTCTGAGTCTTCAGCTTCCAGTTGTGACCCCTTGTCCCTGTGTCCCCTCTCTGGAACATCCTATCTCTGTCCACCTTGTCTATTCCCCGCAGTATCTTGTATGTCGTTATCATGTCTCCCCTGACCCTTCTGTCCTCCAGTGTCGTCAGTCCGATTTCCCTTAACCTTTCCTCGTACGACATTCCCTTGAGCTCTGGGACTAGCCTTGTTGCAAACCTTTGTACTTTCTCTAACTTCTTGACTTGCTTGACCAGGTGTGGGTTCCAGACTGGTGCTGCATACTCCAGTATGGGCCTAACATACACAGTGTACAGTGTCTTGAACGATTCCTTATTAAGGTATCGGAACGCTATTCTCAGGTTTGCCAGGCGCCCGTATGTGTGTGTGTGTGTGTGGCTCCACACCAGCAGCTACCACAGTGAGTTGTGTGTGTGTGTGTGTGTGTGTGTGTGTGTGTGTGTGTGTGTGTGTGTGTGTGTGTGTGTGTGTGTGTCTGTGTGTGTCTGTGTGTGTGTGTCTGTGTACTCACCTAGTTGTACTCACCTAGTTGAGGTTGCGGGAGTCGAGTCCGAGCTCCTGGCCCCGCCTCTTCACTGATCGCTACTAGGTCACTCTCCCTGAGCCGTGAGCTTTATCATACCTCTGCTTAAAGCTATGTATGGATCCTGCCTCCACTACATCGCTTCCCAAACTATTTCACTTACTGACTACTCTGTGGCTGAAGAAATACTTCCTAACATCCCTGTGATTCATCTGTGTCTTCAACTTCCAACTGTGTCCCCTTGTTACTGTGTCCAATCTCTGGAACATCCTGTCTTTGTCCA
>NW_027195329.1:0-15000 GCF_038502225.1 Cherax quadricarinatus | reverse complement strand
CAGATATCGAGGACATCACATATGAAAGACCCCTTGAGGCCAGTGACCATGTGGTTGTAAGCTTCGAATACACAGTAGAGCTACAAGTGGAGGGAGAAGCAGGAAGGCCAGGACGAATGAAGCCAAACTACAAGAAAGGGGACTACACAGGAATGAGGAACTACCTGAACGGGGTTCAGTGGGACAGAGAACTGGCAGGGAAACCAGTTAATGAGATGATGGAATATGTAGCAATAAAATGCAAGGAGGCTGAGGAGAGGTTTGTACCCAAGGGTAACAGGAGTAATGAAAAAGCCAGGATGAGCCCATGGTTTACCCAAAGGTGCAGGGAGGCAAAAACCAAGTGTGCTAGGGAATGGAAGAAATATAGAAGGCAAAGGACCCAGGAGAATAAGGAGAACAGTCGTAGAGCCAGAAATGAATATGCACAGATAAGAAGGGAGGCCCAAAGACAATATGAAAATGACATAGCAGCGAAAGCCAAATCTGACCCGAAACTGTTGTACAGCCACATCAGGAGGAAAACAACAGTCAAGGACCAGGTAATCAGGCTAAGGAAGGAAGGAGGAGAGACAACAGGAAATGACCGGGAAGTATGTGAAGAACTCAACAAGAGATTCAAAGAAGTGTTCACAGAGGAGACAGAAGGGACTCCAGAAAGACGGAGAGGTGGGGCACACCACCAAGTGCTGGACACAGTGCACACAACCGAGGAAGAAGTGAAGAGGCTTCTGAGTGAGCTAGATACCTCAAAGGCAATGGGGCCAGATAACATCTCCCCATGGGTATTGAGAGAGGGAGCAGAGGCGCTATGTGTACCCCTAACAACAATATTCAATACATCTATCGAAACAGGGAGATTGCCTGAGGCATGGAAGACAGCAAATGTAGTCCCAATCTTTAAAAAAGGAGACAGACATGAAGCATTAAACTACAGACCAGTGTCACTGACATGTATAGTATGCAAAATCATGGAGAAGATTATCAGGAGAAGAGTGGTGGAACACCTAGAAAGGAATGATCTCATCAACAGCAGCCAGCATGGTTTCAGGGACGGGAAATCCTGTGTCACAAACCTACTGGAGTTCTATGACATGGTGACAGCAGTAAGACAAGAGAGAGAGGGGTGGGTGGATTGCATTTTCTTGGACTGCAAGAAGGCGTTTGACACAGTTCCACACAAGAGATTGGTGCAAAAACTGGAGGACCAAGCAGGGATAACAGGGAAGGCACTACAATGGATCAGGGAATACTTGTCAGGAAGGCAGCAGCGAGTCATGGTACGTGGCGAGGTGTCAGAGTGGGCACCTGTGACCAGCGGGGTCCCGCAGGGGTCAGTCCTAGGACCAGTGCTGTTTCTGGTATTTGTGAACGACATGACGGAAGGAATAGACTCTGAGGTGTCCCTGTTTGCAGATGACGTGAAGTTGATGAGAAGAATACACTCGATCGAAGACCAGGCAGACCTACAAAGGGATCTGGACAGGCTGCAGAACTGGTCCAGCAATTGGCTCCTGGAGTTCAATCCCACCAAGTGCAAAGTCATGAAGATTGGGGAAGGGCAAAGAAGGCCGCAAACGGAGTACAGTCTAGGGGGTCAGAGACTACAAACCTCACTCAAGGAAAAAGATCTTGGGGTGAGTATAACACCAGGCACATCTCCTGAAGCGCACATCAACCAAATAACTGCTGCAGCATATGGGCGCCTAGCAAACCTCAGAACAGCATTCCGACATCTTAATAAGGAATCGTTCAGGACCCTGTACACCGTATACGTTAGGCCCATATTGGAGTATGCGGCACCAGTTTGGAACCCACACCTAGCCAAGCACGTAAAGAAACTAGAGAAAGTGCAAAGGTTTGCAACAAGACTAGTCCCAGAGCTAAGAGGTATGTCCTACGAGGAGAGGTTAAGGGAAATCAACCTGACGACACTGGAGGACAGGAGAGATAGGGGGGACATGATAACGACATACAAAATACTGAGAGGAATTGACAAGGTGGACAAAAACAGGATGTTCCAGAGATTGGACACAGTAACAAGGGGACACAGTTGGAAGCTAAAGACACAGATGAATCACAGGGATGTTAGGAAGTATTTCTTCAGCCACAGAGTAGTCAGTAAGTGGAATAGTTTGGGAAGCGATGTAGTGGAGGCAGGATCCATACATAGCTTTAAGCAGAGGTACGATAAAGCTCACGGCTCAGGGAGAGTGACCTAGTAGCGATCAGTGAAGAGGCGGGGCCAGGAGCTCGGACTCGACCCCCGCAACCTCAACTAGGTGAGTACAACTAGGTGAGTACACACACACACACACACACACATACACACACACACACACACACACACACACACACACACACACACACACACACACACACACACACACACACACACACACACACACATACACACACACACACACACACACACACACACACACACACACACACACACACACACACACACACACACACACACACACACACACACACACACACACACACACACACACACACACACACACACACACACACACACACACACACACACACACACACACACACACACGCACACACACACACATACATACACACACACACACACACACACACACACACACACACACACACACACACACACACACACACACACACACACACACACACACACACACACACACAGGAGGTACAGGAGGCATAGGACGCAGGAAAACAAGGAGATTAGTAGAAGAGCCAGAAACGAGTATGCACAGATAAGGAGGGAGGCCCAGCGACAGTATGAAAACGACATAGCATCGAAAGTCAAATCTGACCCGAAACTGCTGTATAGCCACATTAGGAGGAAGACAACAGTCAAGGACCAGGTGATAAGGCTGAGGAAAGAAGGTGGAGAACTCACAAGAAACGATCAAGAGGTATGTGAGGAGCTCAACACGAGATTTAAGGAAGTATTTACAGTAGAGACAGGAAGGACTCTGGGGGGACAGACCAGATGGGGACACCAGCAAGGAATACACCAACAAGTGTTGGACGACATACATACAGATGAGGAGGAGATGAAGGAACTGCTAAGGGACATCGATACCTCAAAGGCAATGGGACCGGACAACATCTCCCCATGGGTCCTTAGAGAGGGAGCAGATATGTTGTGTGTGCCACTTACCACAATCTTCAACACGTCCCTGGAAACTGGGCAACTACCTGAGGTATGGAAGACGGCAAATGTAGTTCCCATTTTTAAAAAAGGAGACAGAAAAGAGGCACTAAACTATATACCTGTGTCATTGACGTGTATAGTATGCAAAATTATGGAGAAGATTATCAGGAGGAGAGTGGTGGAGCACCTGGAACGGAACAAGAGTATAAATGCCAACCAGCACGGATTCACGGAAGGCAAATCCTGTGTCACAAACCTTCTGGAGTTTTATGATAAAATAACAGAAGTAAGACACGAGAGAGAGGGGTGGGTTGATTGCATCTTCTTGGACTGCAAGAAGGCCTTTGACAGTTCCTCACAAGAGATTAGTGCAGAAGCTAGAGCATCAGGCGCATATAACAGGAAGGGCACTGCAATGGATCAGAGAATACCTGACAGGGAGGCAACAACGAGTCATGGTACGTAATGATGTATCACAGTGGGCACCTGTGACGAGCGGGGTCCCACAGGGGTCGGTCCTAGGACCAGTGCTATTTTTGGTATATGTGAACGACATGATGGAAGGGTTAGACTCTGAAGTGTCCCTGTTTGCAGATGATGTGAAGTTAATGAGGAGAATTAAATCTGATGAGGACCAGGCAGGAGTTCAAAGAGACCTGGACAGACTGGACACCTGGTCCAGCAAATGGCTTCTCGAATTTAATCCTGCCAAATGCAAAGTCATGAAGATAGGGGAAGGGCACAGAAGACCACAGACAGAGTATAGGCTAGGTTGCCAAAGACTGCAAACCTCACTCAAGGAGAAAGATCTTGGGGTGAGTATAACACCGAGCATGTCTCCGGAAGCACACATCAATCAGATAACTGCTGCAGCATATGGGCGCCTGGCAAACCTGAGAACAGCATTCCGATACCTTAGTAAGGAATCATTCAAGACACTGTACACCGTGTATGTCAGGCCCATACTGGAGTATGCAGCACCTGTTTGGAACCCGCACTTGACAAAGCACGTCAAGAAACTAGAGAAAGTACAAAGGTTTGCGACAAGGTTAGTTCCAGAGCTAAGGGGAATGTCCTATGAAGAAAGATTAAGGGAAATCGGCCTGACGACACTGGAGGACAGGAGGGTCAGGGGAGACATGATAACGACATATAAAATACTGCGTGGAATAGACAAGGTGGACAAAGACAGGATGTTCCAGGGAGGGGACACAGAAACAAGAGGCCACAATTGGAAGTTGAAGACACAAATGAGTCAGAGAGATATTAGGAAGTATTTCTTCAGTCATAGAGTTGTAAGGCAGTGAAATAGCCTAGAAAATGACGTAGTGGAGGCAGGAACCATACACAGTTTTAAGACGAGGTTTGATAAAGCTCATGGAGCGGGGAGAGAGAGGGCCTAGTAGCAACCGGTGAAGAGGCGGGGCCAGGAGCTAGGACTCGACCCCTGCAACCACAAATAGGTGAGTACAAATAGGTGAGTACACACACACATACACACACACACACACACACATATATATATATATATATATATATATATATATATACATATATATATATATATATATATATATATATATATATATATATATATATATATATATATATATATATATATATATATATATATATATATATATATATATGATTCTCCCCCGCCCTCTCCCCCTCCACCTCCCTCTCCCCCTCCCTCTCCCCCTCCCTCTCCCCCTCCCTCTCCCCCTCCCTCTCCTTCACCCCCTCCCTCTCCCCCTCCCCCTGTACTCTTATATTGTGTACTTCATGTTTGTTCGTTTGTTTTTTATGGTTGATATTTATGTTTGAGCAATTTGGTTGTTGTTGCTGTAGGTTGATGGAGTGATTGCATCATCTTCACCTCGCTCCAACACTTGTTGCCTCTGTATTAGACTGAAGAATCCTGCTGCTATATAAGCGGAAAGTTTCACCAATAAACGGACCCAGTTATTACACAAGTGTCGTAATCGTCAACTTGTCACTATTGTCTACCATTTTCAGTGTCGTAATCATCAACTTGTCACTATTGTCTACCATTTTCAGTGTCGTAATCGTCAACTTGTCACTATTGTCTACCATTTTCAGTGTCGTAATCATCAACTTGTCACTATTGTCTACCATTTTCAGTGTCGTAATCGTCAACTTGTCACTATTGTCTACCATTTTCAGTAATTTCTTCACAACTCTCTTAAAAAACACGTTGCTAATTTGGAAACATAAACACATATGCAGTTTAATGTGATCCTTTATTGACAACGTTTCGCCCACACAGTGGGCTTTTTCAAGTCACACACAGATCTGTGTGTGGCTTGAAAAAGCCCACTGTGTGGGCGAAACGTTGTCAATAAAGGATCACATTAAACTGCATATGTGTTTATGTTTCCATTGTGTCGGTATTTTATACCATTTATTTTCACGTTGCTAATTTGTCTCAGACTTGACGCATATAAATAATTTTTGACAAAATATCGTTTTCTGGCTTAAGAGATCAAATAAGAGGAGGATATGTGATGCTGTAACGTGCACAAGTTGACGTTGTACGTGTCTTAGAAGACATCGTTAAGGTTATTAAACCCAGGAGGGTTATTAACCCAGGATAATTCAATTAAGCCAGGTACTGTGGCTTATTTCCTTTGGGGTATTTTCCTGGGATGCAACACCTAACAACCCACTAACTTCTAACTTCTTATTTAATGGTGAGTGTACACGGACAGTACGTGTAAATAGACTTACTCTCATACATCTAAATCTCTCCCATCCCTAGCGCACTCAGCTCACACACATACGGATGGAAATAAGGGGCGTGTTTCCCTAAGACACCTGCTGCCCCTATTCACCTAGTAGTAAATAGGTACCTGGGTGTTAGTCCAGTGGTGTGGGTCGCATCCTGGCGATAAAATTAACCTGCGGTGTCTGAAATACTCTGCATGTTAGCTATTGCCTGTATAAGTTGTATCAGGTACTTGTAGAAATAAAGATTATTACTATTATTATTATTATTATTATTATTATTATTATTATTATTATTATTATTATTATTATTATTATTGAGCACTGATACTTGTAGTTGTCAGCTGAAGGCACGACTGAAGTCCAGTGGTATAGAAGCAGCACAGGACGGTGGAAGTGATGTTACTAAACCAGTTTCCCAGCATCCTTACTTGCCACACATGAGACTCCCGGTACAGCAGATAACGAGCCTCTAATCGTGGGAAGGTTACCGTGCTGGTGTCTCCCACCATTTAGTTCGTATCCCATCACTCCTAGGACGCACATCGCAGGATTCATCCATATGCGGTCCTGTTGCGGTCTAGGCTAGAGCATGGCTACAAGGTCTATGCTTCGATTTGTGCTCCCTTGTTGCAAAGCTGGACCTGTTTCGTCAACTGGGAAATCAACAATGTACTAAGGCGTTCTGAACGTCTCTATCGGGAGTCTCTGTGTGGGCTCTGAAGAGCTGCTCTTGGATGCACTCAATCCACTCAATGAGGATCTGGGCTTGCACTCTCTGTTTAAACTTCAGCGCATGCCTCGCAGTCCCACTTACAATACTGTGTGACTAGGTTCGGAGGCCCAGTGACTTCGTGCTTGCAGCTGTCTGTTCCTGTTGTGGCACAGTGTCTGTTGCGGCGTGGATGTGGCTGTTGTGACACAGTGTCTGTTGCGGCGTGGATGTGACTGTTGTTTGTGATGTGGCATTTTCTGTTTGATTTTTGGTCGCCAGTCTCAGGGCTATCCAACTTTAGATCTGTCCGAATAAGTAGTGCCTGGAGATCCTTTAGTTTCTGGTGCTAGTAGCGACCTTGATGTAGTACCTGGAGATCCTTAAGTTTCTGGTGCTAGTAGTGGCCTTGATGTAGTAGCTGGAGATCCTTAAGTTTCTGGTGCTAGTAGTGACCTTTAGTAGCTGGAGATCCTTAAGTTTCTGGTGCTAGAAGCGACCTTGATGTAGTGGCTGAAGATTCTCAAGTTTCTGGTGCTAGTAGCGACCTTGATGTAGTAACTGGAGATCCTTAAGTTTCTGGTGCTAGTAGTGGCCTTGATGTAGTAGCTGGAGATCCTTAAGTTTCTGGTGCTAGTAGTGACCTTTAGTAGCTGGAGATCCTTAAGTTTCTGGTGGTAGAAGCGACCTTGATGTAGTGGCTGAAGATTCTCAAGTTTCTGGTGCTAGTAGCGACCTTGATGTAGTAACTGGAGATCCTTAAGTTTCTGGTGCTAGTAGTGACCTTGATGTAGTGGCTGAAGATTCTCAAGTTTCTGGTGCTAGTAGTGACCTTGATGTAGTAGCTGGAGATCCTCAAGTTTCTGGTGCTAGTAGTGACCTTGATGTAGTAGCTGGAGATCCTTAAGTTTCTGGTGCTAGTAGTGACCTTGATGTAGTGGCTGAAGATTCTCAAGTTTCTGGTGCTAGTAATGACCTTGATGTAGTAGCTGGAGATCCTCAAGTTTCTGGTGCTAGTAGTGACCTTGATGTAGTGGCTGAAGATTCTCAAATGTCTGGTTCCAGGAGTGACCTTGATGAATTAGACACTTGTGCAACACTTAGGTATCTTTGCTGTGGAAACGTTTCGCCATTCAGTGGCTTCCTCAGTTCAATACGGAGAAGAATGGTTGAAGATCACAAAGAATTTAAGGTAATCAGTCCCTCCTCCTGGAGTGGACTGAACACATCGATTCCAGGTTGTAATCATGTTTGCTGGAAACTCCTGTTGTATCCAGCTTCAAACTGAAACCTCAGTGGTTGCTGCAAACCTCCATTCAGACCTTTCTGCTGTCAACAAGGTCACCAGTTAAAGTTGATTCCTATTCCTGTTGCATAGAAAATTCAGGCATAGTTGACCCGTCTTTATACCAAGCACAAGAAGAAGAGTGAGTCTTGCTGGGTTATGCTGAGGTCCCAGGTAATGAACGGGCAGATGTAAAGACAGATGTTGTATCAACCTCACTTTACAGCAGGCTTTTGTCTTATAGTGAATTTCAGGTCTGAGTAGAGGATTTCATAATGGAGCAGTTGTAGTTTTAGTGAGGTCAAAGAGTAGCAAGTTGTATTGGTTTCAGCAGGATGTAAGTGTTTGGCGGCATCCTTGTTTCAGCTTTAATTACCAGCTTGAGACCGGTCTGCGCTAGTTAAGGATAAGGCACACTAGCTTCACCCTTAGACGCACCAGCCTCACCCTTGAACACACCAGCCTCACCCTTGAACACACTAGCCTCACCCTAGGACACACTGACCTCACCCTAGGACACACTAGCCTCACCCTAGGACACACTAGCCTCACCCTAGGACACACTAGCCTCACCCTAGGACACACTAGCCTCACCCTAGGACACACTAGCCTCACCCTAGGTGACATTGACTCACCTCTGACATGCCACTAATTTATACATATTTTTATTGCATTCGATCTTTTTAGGATTGTTCCTGAGTTTTGCAATCAGTGGGTTGTCTGTGGAGACCTCGGTCACATTTTAGAGGAATTTTCTTTATGTGAGTGAAATGCTATTGTTTCTTAAAGGATTGTCAGGATTCAAAGATTTCACGGTAAAGAATATTTAATGTTTTGGTTAATACTGAGTTTAGGTCCTGGTCTGAACTCTTTTACGTATGTTCTAACTCTCTAACAACCTCTGTGGACCTCGGCTCTTTTGTATATAATTAAATAATTAATAATTAAATAATTATTCTAGGAGATATTGGGAAAAACAATGACTTTATTATGGGTAGAAAGCAAGGAAATTTTAGCCAGTAGGATAGGATTTCGTTCGGATTTTTAACCCCGGAGGGTTAGCCACCCAGGATAACCCAAGAAAGTCAGTGCGTCATCGAGGACTGTCTAACTTATTTCCATTGGGGTCCTTAATCTTGTCCCCCAGGATGCGACCCACACCAGTCGACTAACACCCAGGTACCTATTTGCTGCTAGGTGAACAGGACAACAGGTGTAAGGAAACGTGTCGAATATTTCCACCCGCCGGGAATCGAACCCGGGCCCTCCGTGTGTGAAGCGGGAGCTTTAGCCACCAGGCCACCGGGCCACCCCAGGCCACCGGGCCAAGTCACCTGACACAGCTGAGCAATCATCAGTCATCTCACGCGCCAGTAATACCCAGTATAAAGGTCATTTCCATATCTACAGGTGGCGGAGTGAATTCTTCTCACTGTGATAATGTATATTTACCGTTGATGACGGAATTATTCGCTGTAGTGTCAGTATCACTGCACAATAATTATTTATTAACTTGGATTAAGTTATTTTGAATTAGGTTAGATTAGGTTATTTTTCTGGTACGTGAGGATAAGCCTCACGTTCTAACCCCATTCTAACCTCAGCACGAAGCCTAACTGGATGAATGGAACAAACTTCAGAAGCTAAAACGTTGTGTAGTTGTGGGTGTGAGTTGGACCTGACTAGCTTGTGCTAATATGTCTGATGCCGTGCTCCTTAGGTGGATGTGACCTGGACCTGACTAGGTTGGGTCATTGGCTTAAGCCGGTAGATGACTTGGACCTGCCTCACCTGGGCCAGTAGGCCTGCTGCAGTGTTCCTTCTTTCTTATGTTCTTATTTGGAGGTAATAGTGATCACGTTCTGCCTCACAATACTAAGTGCTGGTTGACCCTCCGTCTTGTATTATAGCCACGATATAGTATTATATTGTCTAATATCTCCTGTAATAAGTATTTAGACATAAACTCTTGTTGTCAGTAGTATGAGTCAGTTTGAGTCGTGTTGTATTATTACGTGTGTCGTAAGTTAGTAAATAACTTTATTTAGATACAGATATATATGATAAATGAGACACAGATCTGGGATCTGGCCGAGTGACGTAAGTACTACTTACTTTGATGCAGAGTGTGCAGGTTCGAATCCTGCTGTGGACTGAGAGATAATGTTTATAGTCCTGTACAATAAATGGTAGAACCTAATCGTCTGTTACTGCTTTCCGCCAGCTGGCGAAGCCACGCTCACGCCCACGCTCACGCCCACGCCCACGCAGGTCTGACTTGCTTGCTGGCGTTAGCTGAGGTTATTTACATGTGATTTAGTCAATATTTCAGCTGTATGTTGTGTTTGTAAGGATTTATATTATATGGAGACGACCCAAAGACTGATTTGTTTCTCTGTGTGTGTGTACTCACGTAATTGTAGTTGCAGGGGTCGAGACTCAGCTCCTGGCCCCGCCTCTTCACTGATCGCTACTAGGTTCTCTCCCTCTCTGCTTCCTGAGCTTTGTCGTACCTCTTCTTAAAACTATGTATGGTTCCTGCCTCCACTACTTCACTTGCTAGGCTATTCCACTTCCTGACGACTCTATGACTGAAGAAATACTTCCTAACGTCCCTGTGACTCGTCTGAGTCTTCAGCTTCCAGTTGTGACCCCTTGTTTCTGTGTCCCCTCTCTGGAACATCCTATCTCTGTCCACCTTGTCTATTCCCCGCAGTATCTTGTATGTCGTTATCATGTCTCCCCTGACCCTTCTGTCCTCCAGTGTCGTCAGTCCGATTTCCCTCAACCTTTCCTCGTACGACATTCCCCTGAGCTCTGGGACTAGCCTTGTTGCAAACCTTTGTACTTTCTCTAACTTCTTGACGTGCTTGACCAGGTGTGGGTTCCAGACTGGTGCTGCATACTCCAGTATGGGCCTAACATACACAGTGTACAGTGTTTTGAACGATTCCTTATTAAGGTATCGGAACGCTATTCTCAGGTTTGCCAGGCGCCCATATGCTGCAGCAGTTATTTGGTTGATGTGTGTCTCCGGTGACGTGCTCGGTGTTATGGTCACCCCAAGGTCTTTCTCCCTGAGTGAGGTCTGTAGTCTTTGTCCACCTAGCCTATACTCTGTCTGCGGTCTTTTTTGCCCCTCCCCAATCTTCATGACTTTGCATTTGGCAGGGTTGAATTCGAGAAGCCAGTTTCTGGACCACATGTCCAGCCTGTCCAGGTCTCTTTGCAGTCCTGCCTCATCCTCATCCGATTTAATTCTTCTCATCAGCTTCACATCATCTGCGAATAGGGACACTTCAGAGTCTATTCCTTCCACCATGTCGTTCACATATATCAAAAATAGCACTGGTCTTAGAACTGACCCCTGTGGGACCCCACTCGTCACAGGCGCCCACTGTGATACCTCTTCACGTACCATGATTCGTTGTTGCCTCCCTGTCAGGTATTCCCTGATCCATTGCAGTGCCCTCCCTGTTATATGCGCCTGTGTGTGTGTGTGTGTGTGTGTGTGTGTGTGTGTGTGTGTGTGTGTGTGTGTGTGTGTGTTTGTCTGTCTGTCTGTCTGTCTGTCTTTTTTTTTTTTTTTTTTTTACACAGGGTTTGACAAGGTTAAGGATCCCTAGCTTTATTGACAGCTATTTACAGGTTAAGGATTCCTAACTTTATTGGCAAGCTAAGAGCTGTTACCTACATCAGCTCATTTGAAAGCATTTTTATTGTTATGAGACATACAAGTATGGGACAGGATGAAGTTGGAGCCATCTGTGGGCCAGCATTTTCATTTGATCAACTGACTTTATCTCGTTGACATCATTATGCTGTACGAATGTGTTCCATACTCGAGTCATCCTGGGTATGTATGATCTCAGATGGAGTGATGTTCTGGAGAACATCTCTCTCTCTCTCTCTCTCTCTCTCTCTCTCTCTCTCTCTCTCTCTCTCTCTCTCTCTCTCTCTCTCTCTCTCTCTCTCTCTCTCTCTCTCTCTCTCTCTCTCTCTCTCTCTCTCTCTCTCATAAATAGCGTTATAACCCGGTGATCTGTTTTGTACCTCTGTGAATTATTTTTAAAGGTAAATTATGACATAAATAAGGATATATGTTTTAGAGAGCTCATTATATATTCATGACTAATTATCATATACGATACATCAGTGGAATATTTCATTTACGAATTTTATAGCCCTTTTATGTTGTGAAAAAAGTCGTAATTAGGGCAGGTCAGGTCACCCTTAGGACACCCTCAAAGTATGTCAGGTCACCCTTAGGACACCCTCAAAGTATGTCAGGTCACCCTTAGGACACCCTTAAAGCATGTCAGGTCACCCTTAGGACATCCTCAAAGTATGTCAGGTCACCCTTAGGACACCCTCAATGTATGTCAGGTCACCCTTAAGACACCCTCAAAGTATGTCAGGTCACCCTTAGGACACCCTTAAAGCATGTCAGGTCACCCTTAGGACACCCTCAAAGTATGTCAGGTCACCCTTAGGACACCCTTAAAGCATGTCAGGTCGCCCTTAGGACACCCTCAAAGTATGTCAGGTCACCCTTAGGACACCCTCAAAGTATGTCAGGTCACCCTTAGGACACCCTTAAAGCATGTCAGGTCGCCCTTAGGACACCCTCAAAGTATGTCAGGTCACCCTTAGGACACCCTTAAAGCATGTCAGGTCACCCTTAGGACACCCTCAAAGTATGTCAGGTCACCCTTAGGACACCCTCAAAGTATGTCAGGTCACCCTTAGGACACCCTTAAAGCATGTCAGGTCACCCTTAGGACACCCTCAAAGTATGTCAGGTCACCCTTAGGACACCCTCAATGTATGTCAGGTCACCCTTAAGACACCCTCAAAGTATGTCAGGTCACCCTTAGGACACCCTTAAAGCATGTCAGGTCACCCTTGGCAGACACCCTCAAAGTATGTCAGGTCACCCTTAGGACACCCTTAAAGCATGTCAGGTCGCCCAGGACACCTCAAAGTATGTCAGGTCACCCTTAGACACCCTCAAGTATGTCAGGTCACCCCTTAGGACACCCTTAAAGTATGTCAGGGTCGCCCTAGGACACCCTCAGCATGTCAGGTCACCCTTAGGACACCCTCAAAGCATGTCCGGTTGCCCTTAGGACACCCTCAAAGTATGTCAGGTCACCCTTAGGACACCCTCAAAGCATGTCAGGTCACCCTTAGGACACCCTCAAAGCATGTCAGGTCACCCTTAGGACACCCTCAAAGCATGTCAGGTTGCCCTTAGGACACCCTCAAAGCATGTCAGGTCACCCTTAGGACACCCACTAGACACATTAGGACACAGAGAGTGTCAGGTCACCAATTGGTCACTCCATCTCACCCTTAGCTACCACCAGGTGACCTTCATGCTGAGTCAGGAATAAAGTACATCTTGTACATGAGTAGTGTACAATACCGACAAGATTAAGAATCAGACACATGTACAACATCTGGGTGTCTTTATTGTAGACGTTTCGCCAACCAGTGACTTCATCAATACAAAGACATAATGTGAAGACTGTAGAATTATATACAAAAGATGAGGTAATCCGTCCCTCAGTCTTGGGGTTGGTGAAGAACACCGTAGAATCTTTGAAGACTTCAGAACTCTACACCAACTCCAAGGCTGAGGGACCGATTACCTCGTTTTGTATATAGTTCTACGGTCTTCCTATTATGTCCTTGAATTTGCGTTGATAAAGCCACTGGGGGGGGCGAAACGTCTACAAATAAAGATACCCAGATGTTGTACATGTGTCTGATTCTTCACAGTACATTGTCCTTGATAATGTGGTGACTGTGAAGGTACTGTGGTACCTCTTGTGTCAGGTGTGTCTATGGTTTGTAGGTTAGCAGATGCGTCTCTGTCTGTCGAAAATCCGTCATTCTCTGTCATTCTCAACCCGGTTATGATTCAGTTTGCCTCAGTACGTTGTTTCTGTCTTCCAGCACTCGTCTGTAAATTTCTACTTCGTTCCAGGTTTTCCTGTATAAAATTATGTCACGTCACCAGTCTGTCACTGCAGTATTTTGTCATATTCCAGTTTGTCATGGATACATCATGTCATCTCCAGTTTGTTAATGAAGCATAAATGTCACATCTCCCTTTATACATGCTCCAGTCTCCTATACATGTTCCAGACTCCTATACATGTTCCAGTCTCCTATACATCTTCCAGTCTCCTGTACATGTTCCAGACTCCTGTACATGTTCCAGTATCCTGTACATGTTCCAGTATCCTGTACATGTTCCAGACTCCTATACATGTTCCAGTCTCCTGTACATGTTCCAGTATCCTGTACATGTTCCAGACTCCTGTACATGTTCCAGTATCCTGTACATGTTTCAGTCTCCTATACATGTTCCAGTCTCCTGTACATGTTCCAGTCTCCTATACATGTTCCAGTCTCCTGTACATGTTCCAGTCTCCTATACATGTTCCAGTCTCCTATACATGTTCCAGTCTCCTATAAATTTTCCAGTCTCCTATACATTTTTCAGTCTATACATGCTCCAGTCTCCTATACATGTTTCAGTATCCTATACATGTTCCAGTCTCCTATACATGTTCCAGTCTCCTATACATGTTCCAGTCTCCTATACATGTTCCAGTCTCCTATACATGTTCCAGTCTCCTATACATGTTACAGTCTCCTATACATGTTCCAGTCTCCTATAAATTTTCCAGTCTCCTATACATTTTTCAGTCTACTACACATGTTCCAGTCTCATACATGTCCCAGTCTCCTATACATGTTCCAGTCTCGTATATATCTCCCAGTCTCCTATACATCTTTCAGTCTCCTATACTTGTTCCAGTTACCCTTCTGTACCTGTTCCAGCCTCGCTAATATACCATTGTAAACACATCTAATCTTCTAGCATTCACAAGGAAAAGTAGAGCCAAGTGTGTACTGAATATAAATAAAAAAATTAAGATTCAACCATGATCTTACACGTTCACGAAAAATTTCAAAATAGCAGGAAGCCTGCCAGAGTGCAAAGCATTTAACAAGCTCCCGTTTCACGCTCACATGAAAGAAGGGCGGTACTTCCAGTAGAAATTTCTTGTGAGAGAGTGA
>NW_027195328.1:182500-219768 GCF_038502225.1 Cherax quadricarinatus | reverse complement strand
AGATGAATGGTTCAGAGAACCGACACGTTGATAAATTAGACACGTGCAACTCTTGGGTATCTTTATTGAGGAAACGTTTTGCCACACAGTGGCTTCATCAGTCCATACAAAGGAGAAACTTGAAGAACGGGAGGAGAATGAGGTAATCAGTCCCTCAACCTTGAGTTGATGTGGTCAGTCCATCAATCTTGAATAGAATATGGCATATGTGTGGAGAAGGAGCTTATAAACCATAGGCAGGAGTGGTGCAGCAATTGTAGGTGGTGTCACATTTGTTCAATGAGGAAGCAGGTCGTGCCCAAGGGTTAGGCATGCGAAGAATTCCCAAGTATTAAGATCCCAAGAAGTTGCAGTGTCTGTCAGGATTGTAGATGAATGGTTCAGAGAGCCAATACGTTGATAAATTAGACACATGTACAACTCAATAAAGATACCCAAGAGTTGCACATGTGTCTAATTTATTAACCCTTATGGTATTTGTTATCACTGTTACACACAAACATGTCTCTGTCTGTCTATCTGCCTGTATCTATCTATCTGTCTCTGTCTCCCTGCCTGTCTGTCTCTGCTTATCTGTCTTTCTGTCTACCTGGAGTACACGTATATCACACTCCTTGAAGAATGGTGTTATGACATCTGTTATCAGCTCAGTGACATTTGATAAATTGGCGCTCGGGGAACCCTGGCTTTATTTGTTTTCACTGATACACACAAACATGTTTGTCTGTCTATCTCTCTATCTATCTGTCTATCTATCTATATCTTTGCCTGGAATTTTTGGGTTATCCTAGGTAATTTACACTATGTATTATAACTGTACTTATGTGTACATGTGAGACAGAGATATAGATAGACAGAGACATAGATTGAGATATAGACAGAGAAACAGCCGGAGACAGCCAAAGCCAGCCAGCCTGCCAAATACATAAGAACATAAAGAAGGAACACTGCAGCAGGCCTACTGGCCCATACAAGGCAGGTCCATGTCACTTGTTACATTGTTGTCCCTTATTACTTTGATAGTATGGTTCTCACTACATGTTCTAGTGTGGGGGTAGCGTTTACATAAGGCCTTATCAGACTAGGGTAATACATTCATGGTTGATCATCCTCAGTGTCTCTGAAATCCTTTCACCAGCCCTTCCAATAGGTTATTTAAACTATCACAAAAATAGGGGATATATTCTAGACAGATATATACAGGATATGCAATTATAGTACTCTCATATTCAAAACATAAGCCTGCACACCCCTTGGCTGCTCTCTTAGGACAGTCCACATGGTGCATCTGAACAATTAGACCTTCTTTCCTCTTGACTAATCTCTGGATTAACCAGTGTTTTGACACACTTTAGTCACCCTGGGTATGGTGGCTTCAACTTGAGGTATAAAACTCACTTCTGGGGCACACATAATACCCAAAAAATAAAAAAGAAGGACCCAGAGGTCCTATCAGCTTGAAGCCATCAAGGAGAGTGAGGGAGAGGGAGGGGCCTAGCAAAGCTCCTCCCACACCCACCAAACAAAGAAAAGACTGTTGCCAAGCACAATTCTCTAATTACCACAATGATGTTTCCCATTTCCACATCTTACTTTTACAAAAAAGAAATACAACTTTATAAACTACTTATTTAAATTGTGTGTGTGTGTCTGTAATATAATGTATTATATTGAGAAAACAGGCTTAACCCAGCTGCCTCTCAGTCCCTAAGAGTGATCTTCCCTTAGGGCCATTTAGTGCTGTGTCCCTATCAATTCAATACAATTAGGTACAGTGGAACCTCAAAAATCGAACGTATTACATATCGAACGTTTTGAAAATAAGACCATTTTTTCGGACAAACTGTGTCCCTATTATCAAACGCGCTCCTATTTTCGGACCACCGGGTATGGGACCTGTCCGCTGGCCCGCTCTGTCCACGTCCCCGCACAGGCGCCGTGAGCAGTCTAGCTTTGTTTATGCTTGAGTGAACACTAACCTGCGATCTCATTCACACATTTTACGATTATTTAATTGTGTTTAGTGCTTGTGGGGCTGGAAATAAGCTGCCATGGGCCCAAAGAAACTTGCTAGCAGTACCCCTGTGGTAAAGAAAGTGAGAAACACCATAGATGTAAAGAAGGAAATAATACAGAAGTATGAGATTGGAGTGAGACTTGTTGAGCTTGCCAGGATGTACAGAGGACTGTGGGCAGTAATTTTGTGAGACAGAAACAGACGACTGTGGAGTTATTTTGTGAGACAGAAACAGACAACTGTGGAAATATTTTGTGAGATAAACAGGCAATTGTGGACAGTTATTTTATGAGACAGAAACAGACGACCGTGGAGTTATTTTGTGAGACAGAAACAGACAACTGTGGAGTTATTTTGTGAGACAGACGATTGTGGACAGTTATTTTGTGAGACAGAAACAGACGACTGTGGACAGTTATTTTGTGAGACAGAAACAGACTACTGTGGACAGTTATTTTGTGAGACAGAAACAGACGACTGTGGAGTTATTTTGTGAGACAAACAGACAATTGTGGACAGTTATTTTGTGAGACAGAAACAGACAACTGTGGACAGTTATTTTGTGAGAAAGAAATAGACGACTGTGGAGTTATTTTGTGAGACAGAAACAGACAACTGTGGAGTTATTTTGTGAGACAGAAACAGACGACTGTGGAGTTATTTTGTGAGACAGACGACTGTGGGCAGTAATTTTGTGAGACAGAAACAGACGACTGTGGACAGTTATTTTGTAAGACAGAAACAGACGACTGTGGACAGACGATTGTGGGCAGTAATTTTGTGAGACAGAAACAACTGTGGAGTTATTTTGTGAGACAAACAGACGATTGTGGACAGTTATTTTGTGAGACAGAAACAGACGACTGTGGACAGTTATTTTGTGAGACAGAAACAGACTACTGTGGACAGTTATTTTGTGAGACAGAAACAGACGGCTGTGGAGTTATTTTGTGAGACAGAAACAGACAACTGTGGAGTTATTTTGTGAGACAAACAGACGATTGTGGACAGTTATTTTGAGACAGAAACAGACGACTGTGGAGTTATTTTGTGAGACAGAAACAGACAACTGTGGAGTTATTTTGTGAGACAGACGATTGTGGACAGTTATTTTGTGAGACAGAAACAGACGACTATGGACAGTTATTTTGTGAGACAGAAACAGACGACTGTGGAGTTACTTTTTGAGACAGACAATTGTGGACAGTTATTTTGTGAGACAGAAACAGACTGTGGACAGTTATTTTGTGAGACAGAAACAGACAAGTGTGGAGTTATTTTGTGAGACAAACAGACAACTGTTTACCTGGAGTTTACCTGGAGAGAGTTCCGGGGGTCAACGCCCCCGCGGCCCGGTCTGAGACCAGGCCTCCTGGTGGATCAGAGCCTGATCAACCAGGCTGTTGCTGCTGGCTGCACGCAAACCAACATACGAGCCACAGCCCGGCTGATCCGGAACTGACTTTAGGTGCTTGTCCAGTGCCAGCTTGAAGACTGCCAGGGGTCTGTTGGTAATCCCCCTTATGTGTGCTGGGAGGCAGTTGAACAGTCTCGGGCCCCTGACACTTATTGTATGGTCTCTTAACGTGCTAGTGACACCCCTGCTTTTCATTGGGGGGATGGTGCATCGTCTGCCAAGTCTTTTGCTTTCGTAGTGGGTGATTTTCGTGTGCAAGTTCGGTACTAGTCCCTCTAGGATTTTCCAGGTGTATATAATCATGTATCTCTCCCTCCTGCGTTCCAGGGAATACAGGTTTAGGAACCTCAAGCGCTCCCAATAATTGAGGTGTTTTATCTCCGTTATGCGCGCCGTGAAAGTTCTCTGTACATTTTCTAGGTCGGCAATTTCACCTGCCTTGAAAGGTGCTGTTAGTGTGCAGCAATATTCCAGCCTAGATAGAACAAGTGACCTGAAGAGTGTCATCATGGGCTTGGCCTCCCTAGTTTTGAAGGTTCTCATTATCCATCCTGTCATTTTTCTAGCAGATGCGATTGATACAATGTTATGGTCCTTGAAGGTGAGATCCTCCGACATGATCACTCCCAGGTCTTTGACGTTGGTGTTTCGCTCTATTTTGTGGCCAGAATTTGTTTTGTACTCTGATGAAGATTTAATTTCCTCATGTTTACCATATCTGAGTAATTGAAATTTCTCATCGTTGAACTTCATATTGTTTTCTGCAGCCCACTGAAAGATTTGGTTGATGTCTGCCTGGAGCTTTGCAGTGTCTGCAATGGAAGACACTGTCATGCAGATTCGGGTGTCATCTGCAAAGGAAGACACGGTGCTGTGGACAGTTATTTTGTGAGACAGAAACAAACGACTGTGGACAGTTATTTTGTGAGACAGAAACAAACGACTGTGGATAGTTATTTTGTGAGACAGAAACAGAGGACTGTAGACAGTTATTTTGTGAGACTGGGGTCCAGTGACTCAAGCTGGTCCTAGTGGCATTAAAATACAGAGAAGGGAAGCAACCCCAGAGAGGGCTTTGATACCGGAAGTCCTCATGGAGGGGGATTCTCCTTCCAAACACTAACCCCAACTCCCTCTCTCCTCCTCCCTATCTTCCAGATGCCATCACCAATCTTCAATAAAGGTAAGTAAAAATGTTATTTTATATTACTATACATAATTAAAGACAAGTGTGACCATGGCGTAATAGCGCACAAAATGCGTGCTAAGGGAATAACAGGAAAAGTCGGTCGATGGATCTATAATTTCCTCACTAACATAACACAGAGAGTAGTCGTCAACAGAGTAAAGTCCGAGGCAGCTACGGTGAAAAGCTCTGTTCCACAAGGCACAGTACTCGCTCCCATCTTGTTTCTCATCCTCATATCCGACATAGACAAGGATGTCAGCCACAGCACCGTGTCTTCCTTTGCAGATGACACCCGAATCTGCATGACAGTGTCTTCCATTGCAGACACTGCAAAGCTCCAGGCGGACATCAACCAAATCTTTCAGTGGGCTGCAGAAAACAATATGAAGTTCAACGATGAGAAATTTCAATTACTCAGATATGGTAAACATGAGGAAATTAAATCTTCATCAGAGTACAAAACAAATTCTGGCCACAAAATAGACCGAAACACCAACGTCAAAGACCTGGGAGTGATCATGTCGGAGGATCTCACCTTCAAGGACCATAACATTGTATCAATCGCATCTGCTAGAAAAATGACAGGATGGATAATGAGAACCTTCAAAACTAGGGAGGCCAAGCCCATGATGACACTCTTCAGGTCACTTGTTCTATCTAGGCTGGAATATTGCTGCACACTAACAGCACCTTTCAAGGCAGGTGAAATTGCCGACCTAGAAAATGTACAGAGAACTTTCACGGCGCGCATAACGGAGATAAAACACCTCAATTATTGGGAGTGCTTGAGGTTCCTAAACCTGTATTCCCTGGAACGCAGGAGGGAGAGATACATGATTATATACACCTGGAAAATCCTAGAGGGACTAGTACCGAACTTGCACACGAAAATCACTCACTACGAAAGCAAAAGACTTGGCAGACGATGCACCATCCCCCCAATGAAAAGCAGGGGTGTCACTAGCACGTTAAGAGACCATACAATAAGTGTCAGGGGCCCGAGACTGTTCAACTGTCTCCCAGCACACATAAGGGGGATTACCAACAGACCCCTGGCAGTCTTCAAGCTGGCACTGGACAAGCACCTAAAGTCGGTTCCTGACCAGCCGGGCTGTGGCTCGTACGATGGTTTGCGTGCAGCCAGCAGTAACAACCTGGTTGATCAGGCTCTGATCCACCAGGAGGCCTGGTCACAGACTGGGCCATGGGGGCGTTGACCCCCGGAACTCTCTCCAGGTATGTTGTATGTAAAACTGTAATTAATCTCTAAAAAATGTATTTTTTTGTGAATATTTTTGGGTTTCTGGAACGGATTAATTGTATTTCCATTATTTCTCATGGGAAATATTGCTTCGAATTTCAGACTTTTCGAATTTAGAACTAGCTCCTGGAACAGATTAAGTTCGAAATTTGAGGTTCCACTGTATTCCAGAGTAACTGTTACTTATATACATCAATGTGTGTTGGGTCCCATAGTCCCATAACACCCCCACCTCCAGACGAAGTCTCACAAAAGCTAGCCGTGTCCCTCAGGATATGTCTAGTAAAATAAGATGCTGCTTTAGCGTGAAGGTGGTTAGCAAGACTACTAGAAATGATACATATTTCCCAGCACCATAACTACTCTTGACTGTTATTTACAACAAGGCGATATATTACATGGCAGTCTACAAATATTGTGGCTCCACTGAACCTTTCCAGATTATACAGGCAATTCATTCCCATACCATACAAACCCTGAAAGGAACAATACTGAAACAGATTGCAGAGGTTTTTAGAAACACTTTAACTATGCCCACATACTCATGGTGTAACTATTAACAACTTTAGTGGTTTTCTAAACATAACACACATTACAATGCAAGAACTGCACATGATGCCCACTGTGAAAGCCTGCACCGACAGTCTTGTGCCTCCGCTGTTGTAATCCAGCAAGCATTGGTACTCCAGGTTGGCATCTTCCTGATCAGGAGATGAGAGTAGAGCCAAAACCAGAGCAGTCAGGTATACATCAGGCAGGAAACTTCACAAAACATGTCAAGGTGTCTCTCACGTGGTGGCTGAACCAAACAGTGAGACTTATCAGTCAACACTCATGATCCTTAACATGGTCAGGCACTGAAGCCCATCTTCCGAGGTCCCACTCCACACAGATCCTCCAACCTTATGAAGAGGAGGCTGACATGGATGGGTCCAAGGGACCACAAAGACAAATCCATTGGGCCGTTTCATACATAGAGCACACCAAGACACAATATACCACATACCTTCCTGAACCTCTCATGTTGTCGAAGGTTGTCAGCCTCTGCCTCAAATCACAAGTACAGGTCTCCCTCAACATTCGCGAGGGTTAGGGGATCAAGAGCCTCGTGAATGTTGAAAAATCTCGATTGTTTGGTGCCCCAATATATTGTAAGGAAATATAATACAATACTGCTTCCTTAACTTGTTGAACCATGAACAATCATAAAATACATGAAAATGTCGTAAAATATTGTACTAAATACATACATGTAATGGTTTAATAACATGTATGTTATTAAATACCAATGCCTCAACCACTGCCTCCACCAGTGCCTCAGCCACTGCGGCACACTGCTCGTATTTTGGTACAATTTCTTTCTTCAGTTATATCATGTTTCTCAATTTCTTTACCAAAGGGCTGGCACTAAGATAAGAGATAAGATAAGATTTTGTTCGGATTTTTAACCCCGGAGGGTTAGCCACCCAGGATAACCCAAGAAAGTCAGTGCGTCATCGAGGACTGTCTAACTTATTTCCTTTGGGGTCCTTAATCTTGTCCCCCAGGATGCGACCCACACCAGTCGACTAACACCCAGGTACCTATTTGCTGTTAGGTGAACAGGACAACAGGTGTAAAGAAATGTGTCAAAATGTTTCCATCTGCCAGGAATCGAACCTGGGCCCTCCATGTGTGAAGCGGGAGCTTTAGCCACCAGGCCACCGGGCCAATGAACAAAAAGTTTCTTTGGGCCCATGGTTAATTATGTATCAGTCACACTCAATCTACAAGCACCAAACACAATGAATTATTGTGAAATGTTTGGAAGAGTGTGGAGACTAATGCTCACCCCAGCATAAACAAAGCCACACTGACTGATGATGCCTCAACCACTTCTTCCACCACTGCTTCATCCCGCATATTTTTGTACAATCTCCTTCAATTCTATCGTATTATTATTATTACTAATATGATAGAATTGAAGAAGGAAATAGTACAAAAATACGAGGGTTGAAGCAATGGTGGAAGAAGTGGTTGACACATCGTCAGTCAGTGTGGCTTTGTTTATGCTGGAGCGAGTATTAGTCCCCGCTCTCTTCCAAACATTTCACAGTAATTTATTGTGTTTGGTACTTGTAGATTGAGTGCAACTGGAGTGGTAGAGGCATTGGTAGAGGCAGTGGTTGAGGCAGTGGTAGAGGCAGTGGTAGAGGCAGTGGTAAAAGCAGTGGTTGAGACAATGGTAGAGGCAGTGGTAGAGGTAGTGATTGAGGCAGCGGCTGAGGCAGCGGTTGAGGCAGTGGTTGAGGCAGCGGTTGAGGCAGCGGTTGAGGCAGTGGTTGAGGGAGTGGTTTTTAATAACATAATAATAATAATAATACATGTTATTAATAATAACATGTATTTTTATTATTAATAACATATATCTTATTAAATACCACTGCCTCAACCGCTGCCTCAACCACTGCCTCTACCACTCCAGTCACACTCAATCTACAAGCACCAAACAAAATGAATTATTGTGAAATGTTTGGAAGAGTGTGGAGACTAATGCTCACTCCAGCATTTTGGAAATTTATTCAGTCCAAAAGTTCCACAGGACAGATATGTCGTACGAAGATCCCAACATGTCATGGATGGAACGGCTGGGTTAGGTGGCCCTTACACCCACCCAAAACACACACACACCCGGGTTAGCGAAGGTGATTAGAAGGTACATTTAATTGATAGATTTACCCTTCGAGGAAGAGGTAGGTAGTTTATACTGTTAGTGAACTAATATTAGGACTATTGAGGCAACTGTAGATAATAATAATGTGAACCTAAGACCTTAATGTAGGTAGTAATAGGCCGGTAATGTAGGCAAACACTAGGTTATGTATTAGCCAGGGAGAACTGGCAGCCCAAGTTTGAATGCTGGGGCACGGGGTTTTGAGACCGCAGTGCCTTCTTCTAAGGCCAGACACCATCGGATCAACAAGTGCCATGAACAGCAGGCAGCGCCCCCACGTGTCTTCACATACTAGACCTGGGGAAATCTGGTGGAGGCACCTCGAAGTACCATAGATGACCTCCTCTGTCAGGCCCATACAGTAAGACAAAAGACCTCCCATTCTTTCTCAGTATTCTGGCCAGTTTCGGGGGGAAATTGCGAGTAAGTTGAGCTGTGGGTCTTTGTGCAGGCAGGCAGCCCATGACCAGTACTTACTGGCATTTCTTTGTCAGGCTTAGAAGCTAGTGTCTATTTCTGCATAGTTATACTAGGGAATACACACCCCCTTGGAAACAAGAATTTCTGAGGTGCAGGCAGGTCACTAATACCGACTGAATATTGCAGGAATTAGGGCTCCCGGTTGCACATGGTTCTGATGGGAAGTCCAGAGGGGCTAAAGTTTAGGGAGGTTGAAGACTGGGATACATTCTCCAACACCAAGTAAGTTAGTCCTTTATACGTGCATGCAGGTGAGATTTCTTGCAACATTAGTCATGGAAATCTGTCCTATAAGCCACTTGTGAGGCTGAGGTACTGACCTCAGGGCTTGGTGTCAACAGAGCTTGATAGGGTAGACAACTCACATGGAGGCAGTCCAGACAAATTTTCACAAGCATAAACAAAGCCACACTGACTGACGATGCCTCAACCACTTCTTCCACCACTCCTTCAACCCTCATATTTTTGTGCAATTTCCTTCAATGCTATCGTATTATTATTATTATTGTTATTATTATTATTATTATTATTATTATTATTATTATTATTATTATTAGCAGTAACAGAAATGCTTGATTCTTTGCTGTGTTCAAGAGTAAACATATGATGTCACCATCCAATACCTGTCCAAAAAGTCATTCCAATATTCAGTCATGAATGGGTTGACATTATTTATACTGTAGTTTAATAGCAAATACTGAACAAACAAAACACTCACTACACTGAGTGGTGGGAGGGCTGGCTGCCAGTTTTGGGGGTCGGAGGGTGGGTAGTAGGGACTCGCGGGTGGCGGGAAACTTGAATATGATTTGGCAGCTGGGAATTTGGCAGTTGGGAATTTGGCAGTTGGGAATTAGCGAATGTGTGAAGCCCGCGAAAGTTGAAAACACGAATGTTGAGGGAGACCTGTACACACTGACCCTCGTCACACTTTTGGCTCCGACTCATCTCCTTCACAGTCGGATGGCTGGTAGGGAGTACTCATGCTTACCAAGAGTTCCCCACTGCACAAACAACAAGGTCAGCACATAACAAACACTATGTACAAAGCAAGCCCCATGCAACTACATGAAACATCTAGAGAGAGCATCAGCAACCACATTCTCTGAGCCTTTTATATATTTAACTTCCAAATTAAAAGGCTGTAGGAACAAAGCCCATTTTAAGAGTCTGATTTTAGTCACCATACACAGGAACAGGATGAAGAGATCCTGAGACATATGCAAATGCTGAATAGCCAGCCCCAAAATGAAAATTTTCTTTCCTGTGGCAAACTGTTGACCTTTAAACTTAGAAGGTTGTTCATAGATAGTAACAGTTCTGCAACCTCTCTCAGTACAAAAACAAACACCAAAGACATCTCTTTGCACCCAGGTTGTGTACATCAAGTTTACACAAACACTGTCACGTTCCATCTCACACATAAATTTTAAGTACACACAGAACACAATTTGCATTACACACATGGAAATGGTACTGGCACACAGGCCATGGAAATCACATCTTCCTACCCCATGTTTTAGTTTATTTAAAATGTTTGCATCTCTTAGTGCATCAGTATCAGTCTCAACCTATAAACCTTAGTTGTTAAATGTACCTTGTGGTAATCAGTGCCTATGCTCAGGTTGCCATATAATTTGGGAACCATGAAGCATGTGAATGCCCACTGACTGTTAATAAGTACTACAGACTGGTGCTGGAGGAATTTCACTTCTTCCTCCATATCCCATTTTTCATACAGATTTATCCCACAAAAGAACTGTTGAATTGGCTCAGCTTCCTTAACAATTACTTCATGGAGTTTCAACTTTTCCCCATTACTGACATCCCAAACTTTTATTAAGTTCCAAGGTGGCTGAGTCAACTCTCCAACATTTTTCTCATTAAAACCAAACATGCATTTCCCAAAATCTTTTACAAATATGTTGTTTCTTAAATACACTTTTGCTATTTCATAGAGATTACTGACCATACCACAGGTGAGGATAGAACCCACGATCAGAGAGTCTCAAAGCTCCAGACCGTTGCATTAGCCACTGGACCAGCTAGCCACAATAAGATTCGAATCTTATTGTGGCTAGCTGGTCCAGTGGCTAACACGACGGTCTGGAGTTCTGAGACTCTCTGATCGCAGGCTCTATCCCCGCCCGTGGTATGGTTTGTTTTCAATCGTGTCATTATGATTTCGTGAGTCATAGAGATTACTGTTTTGCACCCCTTTACATTCCATTAAAACATTGGTCTCTCTGGATTTTTGACATAACTTCAAACCCTTTAACCGGTTACTGTGTACATTATACTCATTCTTTTCCTGCTCAGGTGTGTAGGTTTTATATCTAACCCCTTGGAACTTCCCCCACAACATGTTCAGCTCACAGCAACTTGCCATACAGATTTTCACATGAATTGGCTCCAGCATCAGCACTTCCTCTCCAGCCTCCAGAGCATTATGGTCCCCATTATGGTTTAACATCATCATCCTGGTCTGGCTGATGGGCACGTTCACTGGTACCATCCACTTCATACGAGCCAAACAGTGTCTGAAACTGAGAAAAAGCTCCGAGGGGAAAGCATCACCATCCTCCCTAAGCCAATAGCTCAGAGATTCCAGAGTGCTTCCCCACTCAGCAAATGCAAAGAGAGGGATCCTCTCATCTCAATTGTTAGTATTGTCTATATCATAGGCTTGCATCATTGTCTTGAGGGTTTGATGTAATTTCTCTATTTCTCCTTGAAATGGAGGGTGATAGGCAGTTGAAAAGTTAGGTTCTACTTTTAATCCCTTTAAAACATTTCTAAATAACTCTGAGGTAAAGTTAGGTCCTTGGTCTGTTTGCACCTCTTGTGGAAAACCAACATGAAAAAAAAAACTTCATTAAAGCCCTTAAGACTACATGAGCTGTTATCTTATGCAGAGGGACTGCTTCCAGGTACCTGGTAATGGAGCAAATAATTGTGAGTAAATAATCATTTCCCAGTTTGGTCCTTTGGAATGGACCAAGTACATCTACTACCAGCTTGCTGAAGGGTTCACCTGGTTCTGAAATAGACTGAAGGGGAACAGGTTTAATACTTTGACTAGGTTTCCCTATAAATTGAAAGACATGATAGGTCTTAATATACTCTCTGACAGTCTCCCACAGCTGAGACAAGAAGAAATGCCTGGAAACCTTGGACATCACCATCTGGTGACGAAACCCTTGTTCTCCTTCCATCAGTACCACAAATGGAGGTGGCTTCTTTGTAAGAGTTTTCTCCCTGAAATAAAAACTTATTTAATTGTAAAATCTCTTCCTCAGCAACAGCTGAGGCTCTGATCAGCTTAAGAGTGACATTTTCCTGTGCAGAAATTAATTGCACCATAGTAAGTGCAGCCTCTCTCACACTACTTAACTGATCCATTCTCCAGTCATGCCCAGCTCTGGCTGAAACATCCTTTTCTTCAATTGACTGCAGTTCAACATCAGAAAACAGAATTTCCAGACTTAAGCCCTCACCATCCTTATGAGAAATATGAAGACTATTGGTAGCATGATCATGAGCCATACTTCTCATGGTGGAACCATCAGGGTGAAGGTCTGGCAGGGTTTCCCTAGCCTTCTCCTCCCACCCTTTGGGACTTGGTTGTCCCCAAATTAGTTGTTCCTCACTAACAGGCCCATAACATTATTCCCTAATAAGAGGTTGACCCCTTCGAAGGGAATTTCATCTGAAATGCCTACAGGGAGATAGCCAACTTGGTATGCGGATTCTACCCATAATTTGTGTACAGGTGTCCTTATGGTTGAACCCGTAATACCCTTCAATAATATATCTACCCCAGTATAGGTATCCTTAGACACTGGCAGCACTCCAGCACGTAGCAAGTAGGTGCTACATCCATCTCTCAAGGACAGTATGTTCTCAACTCTGCCTACATCCTTTTGCAAACCAACTGTGGACCGACTAGAAAATACACACATCCTGGGGTCTAGATCCAAAGGTTCCTCCTCACCTTGCTTTGAAGACCTAATACAGGCAACTGGATGTATCTCTGCAGTTAGGGTTCCCGGGGGTCAACGCCCCCGCGGCCCGGTCTGTGACCAGGCCTCCTGGTGGATCAGCCCCTGATCAACCAGGCTGTTGCTGCTGGCTGTACGCAAACCAATGTACGAGCCACAGCCCGGCTGATCAGGAACTGACTTTAGGTGATTGTCCAGTGCCAGCTTGAAGACTGCCAGGGGTCTGTTGGTAATCCCCCTTATGTATGCTGGGAGGCAGTTGAACAGTCTCGGGCCCCTGACACTTATTGTATGGTCTCTTAACGTGCTAGTGACACCCCTGCTTTTCATTGGGGGGATGGTGCATCGTCTGCCAAGTCTTTTGCTTTCGTAGTGAGTGATTTTCGTGTGCAAGTTCGGTACTAGTCCCTCTAGGATTTTCCAGGTGTATATAATCATGTATCTCTCCCTCCTGCGTTCCAGGGAATACAGGTTTAGAAACCTCAAGCGCTCCCAGTAATTGAGGTGTTTTATCTCCGTTATGCGGGCCGTGAAAGTTCTCTGTACATTTTCTAGGTCGGCAATTTCACCTGCCTTGAAAGGTGCTGTTAGAGTGCAGCAATATTCCAGCCTAGATAGAACAAGTGACCTGAAGAGTGTCATCATGGGCTTGGCCTCCCTAGTTTTGAAGGTTCTCATTATCCATCCTGTCATTTTTCTAGCAGATCTTGCTGTCTAGACCAGCAAAACTTTTGTATGTGTCCAGTTTGGTTACAGTGGTAACAGGTATATTTCTTAACCCTTTGGGGGTCGGCAGGTCCTCTCAGAGACTTGTTCTCAGGATCCCCCAAATTTCCCCCCAAAAATATTTTTTCTTATGAAAAGATAGAGAATCTTTTCCCGATCATAATGACACCAAAAATATGAAATTTGATGGAAAACTTACAGAATTATGGTCTCGCAAAGCTAGTGGTTTCGACGATGTTTACGCATTGGCGATTTTGCCCACTTTGAGCCCTATTTTCGGCCAATTCCAGTGTACTAGTCGACAAAAATCATAAGTATTTCGCTAAAACTCCATTTTTTCTATCGAATGAGGACAAGAAACCACCCATTTACCAATTTCAACTATCCAATAAAGTGGTCAGAATTTTAGCAATTTTGCCAATTTCACACAAATTTCATAAGGTGCCAATTTCTGAATAGGGTCCAGAATAAACAAGAAAGACATTCCTGACACTAAAATAACAAATTCTCTGTTTGTTAGTCGCATCCCCAGGCCCCTCTTATATTTCTTTGGCTTTCCACTTTGAATTTTTACTCTTACAAAAAAAAAAAAAAATAGAGTTACTGTTATGCAGACTACTGCATTTGTGTAGAAATGGTATAAATAATATCAGCACACTTGTGAGAGAATATTAGACTCACCAGTTGATGTGTATTGGATGCTTGGTATGATTTGTTTACTTTTGAACTTTGGTAAAATCGAACATTTCTGCTACTTTGAGCTCAATTTCAAGGTACTTTTCATTGTAAAATCAGTCAAAATCATCTCAATTTCTGTAATATGTCTTCCATTCTATAAAATGGGACCAGGAAAACTAGAATACAACAATAAATACCATACGAAAATACAGTACAGAGTCGCTGTTTTAATCCAAAAACACGGTCAAAGTTTTTTTTTCTCATTACCTGGAGTTTACCTGGAGTTTACCTGGAGAGAGTTTCGGGGGTCAACGCCCCCGCACTGTGTGCTGCAGGATTTTTTTATACTGCGCACACTGACCACATAGACCCATTCTTTCATATGTAGGCCTACCAGCTTTCTCTCACTAGATTTGAGGGCGCTAGAATTTAGGCGTACTAGTACATCAAAAACCCTGGGTCGTAAGCTGTACTAGTATGTCCAAAGCCCCCAAAGGGTTAAAGGTATTTTTATCATTTGGTGTAGGATTGGTACTGTTTACTTGAGGAACTGAAACATTATCTGATGGTCTAGGTAAACTTTGAGCTCCAGCTGACTTACCTTTTCCTTCTATTTTAGAGGATGCCTCAGCCTTGGTTTGTCCCTGAAAATTCTTGTCCCAGTTACCTTTGTGACCAAAGGGCTTGGAATAAGGTTTAGAACGAGTGGGGAAATTTTTAGATGGAGTACGACTGTTTTTACTTACCAGTTCCCTGTGAGTCAAGAATCTGTCACCCAGATCCAGTGCTTCTGAAAGGTTATCCGGGTTTTTGTCCTCCAGATATTCTCTGAGGTCACCAGGGATTGTATTGTACAATTCCTCATGAACCATCTGATCTACTAATCTGTCGTAGTCTCTGTTCACTCCTTTTGAACAAACCCATTTCTTATAAAGAAACAGTTTCTCATTCCCAAACTCAGTTAAGGTCTGCCCATCCCGAAATTTTAGACTTCTGAACATTTGTCTATATTTCTCAGGTATCATTTGGTATGTAAGCAATACTTCCTCTTTAATTTTATCATAGAAAAATCTTTTCCCTCCAGAGTCTCTACTCTTTGGAATTTTTTACCCACAAGCTGTGTGTGAACTAGGGTAGCCCAATTCTGTTTGGGCCATCCTTGCTCCAGAGCAGTCTTCTCAAAAAAAAGAAAAATATCTATCTGGGTCACTCTCTGTAAACTTAGGGACAAAATTTGCAGCTTTAGTTTTGTTAAAGCACTGCTCAGGCTCTTGTTCTGAACCTCCTAACCTTTGACGTTCCTCCTCCACAGCTTTCATTAATTTCATTTCAGCCTCTAGCACAGCTAGTTTAAGTCTCATTCTCTCCATTTCCATATCACCTGGAGTAGGTGATCCCTCATGTTCACTGTTACCAGGCATGTTTACTGATGAATTATTTCCTTCCTCACTGAAGCCTGAAAAGTTTAAAGGCTCAACTTCTGACAAAGCTTTATCCTTAAAACACTTGCTTTCCTCTTGCAGTATCAGTGGACAAAGTTTTCCCACAAGCACATAAAAAACACAAAATTGCATGTAAACTATGCCATTACCACAACAAAAATGTGCTACTCAACCTTTCTCCCACCTTAGGAGAAAAAACCTGTAAACAAATATATGAAAACAACACTTCCACTGACACCACCCTGGTAAATTTTCTCCTACCAGAAACATGCAACTGTTGTTACCCCATACCAGTACATATAGTTAAAAGAATGTTTCGAGTTATTTTAGCAGTCAGATAACTATCCCGGACAGGCCCCCCATGTTACGTTGTTGTCCCTTATTACTTTGATAGTATAGTTCTCACTACATGTTCTAGTGTGGGGGTAGCATTTACATAAGGCTTTATCAGTCTAGGGTAATACATTCATGATTGATCATCCTCAGTGTCTCTGAAATCCTTTCACCAGCCCTTCCCAATAGGTAATTTAAACTACTATTACAAAAATAGGGGATATATTCTAGATAGGTATATACAGAATATGCAATTATATTACTCTCATGTTCAAAACATAAGCCTGCACACCCCTTGGCTGCTCTCTTAGGACAGTCCACATGGTGCATCTGAACAATTAGCCCTTCTTTCCTCTTGACTAATCTCTGGACTAACCAGTGTTTTGACACACTTTAGTCACTCTGAGTATGTAATAATGTTGGTAGAATTACTGACAATATGTAAAGTAAAAGGACACAAGTGCAACTAATGTGACATATTATTGTGGCAGCGTTTTGCTCTCCAGGAGCTTTGTCAAGCCGCTACTCTGAGTATGGTGGCTACAACTTAAGGTATAAAACTCACCTCTGGGGCACACATAATGCCCAAAAAATAAAAAAGAAGGACCCAGAGGTCCTACCAGCTTGAAGCCACCAAGAAGAGTGAGAGAGAGGGAGGGGCCTAGCTAAGCTCCTCCCACACCCACTAAACAAACAAAAGACTTTCCAAGCACAATTCTCTAGTTACCACAATAAAGTTTCCCATTTCCACACCTTACTTTACCTTTACAAAAAGAAATACAACTTTATAAACTACTTATTTAAATTGTGTGTGTGTGTCTGTAGTATAACCTATTATATTGAGAAAATAGGCTTGACCCAGCTGCCTCTCAGTCCCTAAGAATGATCTTCCCTTAGGGCCATTTAGTGCTGTGTCCATATCAGTTCAATATAATTAGGTATGCCAGAGTAACTGTTACTTATATACATCAATATGTGTTGGGTCCCATAGTCCCATAATATCACCCTCCCCCCCCCAGGGCTTAGACTAATGACCCACCTAGTCAATTCACATCCACTGAAGAAAAGAGCATGTCATCAGAACTAGTAGCACAAGCTAGTCAGGTCCAACTCACACCCACCCAGTCTCAGTCATGGATTTATCTAACCTATTTTTACTTTCCTCTTAAAATGAGAGTGTTAATGCGACATGGCATCAGTGAATCCCTGGTGTTTGCCACACTATTTGCTCTAGCTGGCACTAGAACTACAGGCTGATAGCACTAACATCCCTTATCATAAAAATCTTTGAAAGGGCCCTAAGAAGCAAGATCGCCACCCATCTAGATACCCATCAGTTACACAACCCAGGGCAACATGGGTTTAGAGCAGGTCGCTCCTGTCTGTCCCAACTACTGGATCACTACGACAAGGTCCTAGATGCACTAGAAGACAAAAAGAATGCAGATATAATATATATACAGACTTTGCAAAAGCCTTCGACAAGTGTGACCATGGCGTAATAGTGCACAAAATGCGTGCTAAAGGAATAACAGGAAAAGTTGGTAGATGGATCTATAATTTCCTCACAAACAGAACACAAAGAGTAGTAGTCAACAGAGTAAAGTCTGAGGCGGCTACGGTGAAAAACTCTGTTCTGCAAGGCACAGTACTCGCTCCCATCTTTTTTCTCGTCCTTATATCTGTCATAGACAAGGATGTCAGCCACAGCACCATGTCCTCCTTTGCAGATAACACTCGAATCTGCATGACAGTGTCTTCCATTGCAGACACTGCAAGGCTCCAGGCGGACATCAACCAAACCATTCAGTGGGCTTCAGAAAACAATATGAAGTTCAACGATGAGAAATTTTAATTACTCCGATATGGTAAACATGAGGGAATTAAAACTTCATCAGAGTACAAAACAAATTCCAGCCACAAAATAGAGCAAAAAACCAATGTGAAAGACTTGGGTGTGATCATGTCGGAGGATCTCACCTCCAAGGCCCATAACATTGTATCAATAGCATCTGCTAGAAAAATGACAGGAGGGATTATGAGAACCTTCAAAACTAGGGATGCCAAGCCCATGACACTCTTCAGGTCACTTGTTCTATCTAGGCTGGAATATTGCTGCACACTAACAGCACCTTTCAAGGCAGGTGAAATTGCTGACCTAGAAAATGTACAGAGAACCTTCATGGCACACATAATGGAGATAAAACACCTCAATTACTGGGAGTGCTTGAAGTTCCTGAACCTGTACTCCCTGGAATGCAGGCGGGAGAGATACCTGATTATATACACCTGGAAAATCCTAAAGGGACGAGTACCGAACTTGCACACGAAAAGACTCGGCAGACGATGCAACATTCCCCCAATGAAAAGCAGGGGTGTCACTAGCACATTAAGAGACAACACAGTAAGTGTCAGGGGTCGAAGACTGTAACTGCCTCCCAGCATACATAAGGGGGATTACCAATAGACCCCTGGCTGTCTTCAAGCAGGCAGTGGACAAGCACCTAAAGTCATTACCTGACCAGCCAGGCTGTGGCTCATATGTTGGATTGCATGCAGCCAGCAGTAACAGCCTTGTTGATCAGTCTCTGATCCACCATGAGACCTTGTCACATGCCGGGCCACAGAGGCATTGACCCCCAGAACTCTCTCCAGGTAAACTCCAGGTAATTTAACTGGTGCTCCTACAAGGTACTAAGTGCTCCCAGATATTTTAATACTGCACACACTGAGTGCAGAGACCCATTCTTTCATGTCTAGGCAACTCAAGCCTATTGTGCCAAATTTGAAGGAATGAAAAATGAAACACTGATCTACGTTTGGAGCGCTACGCGAGCAAATGTATATTTACATTTGGACAGTTTAAAGGTTAAGCTAGCAATCTCTGAAATAGTCAGTCATCTCGTGCAAGAGACTTTGAATTCTATAGAATATCAACACTGTAACCAAGTGCTAAAGAGAGCTATGCACTCTGGGTTGAGAACCTTAAACTGCTCAGACGAGAGTGTGTGAACCTACTCTGAGTAAGTGTTGTGAACCTACTGCCTGACAGAGTGACCGTATACCCCCACATGAGGTGAGTCAGGAGAAGTAAGCCGGCAGCTAAACTAGCATCCAGTCATTTACCTGGTGCATCAAGGTAATTGCACCATTATTGGGAAACAGTTTCCAATATTAACCTAACATATTATAATAATAAAAAGAGGAAGCACTAGCCGACAAACATATGTAATAAAATTAAAGGGGGAAATAATCCTTGTAACTGGAATATACTCAAATTAAAAATGTCGGGCATGGGCATAGTCATTACACCTCCCCCACACAACTGACAGTTGCACCAGGAAAGGTGATATTTGAAACCAAAAAATATTCACAAAAGTCACTCATGAGCTATACCGCTCTGAATTGTCACTATAACATGCTTCATATACTTGGGTTGCACATCAGCATATCTACATACACGTGAAGACAGCAACATGCAGACGATCATGAATTTATAGAGCTTCACAGTAGTGGTTGAAACTCAGCATTTGATCAGTGGTCTTGAGTGATTGAAGGCGATAATATTCCACTCCAACAGTGGTAGTGGAGTAGTGGAGTACGCTAGCCAATACTGTAAACATCGAATTACAGAAAATATCTACCTGGATGAGGACTAACAAACTTACACTAAACATTGACAAAACCTACTTCATTCAGTTTGGTAACAGAGCTACAGATGTACCTCTGTAGTGATACTGGTCCTGTGGGGAGCAGCAGCAGGATAATACTGCACCACCTCTAGGGGCCCTTAACAACAACAACAGTTTGGTGTGTGTCATGGGCACCAATACATGGTGTGTGATTCTCTCCTACTTTATCCATTTATAAGCGATGCAGATTACATGGTGAGTTTAAATATGTGGCCTGTAGTTATAACTTTTCTCTTGACATATGCAAGACATCACCATCCCTGTAGAAGCCATTATTAGATGTACTAGTCATTATATTTTGTTGTTGCAGAAGTATGTACTATGAAGATTCTATGTTCAATAAAGCCTAGAGATAAGGCCTGTGTTTCTATCACAACAATTTATTGAACATAGAATCCTGGGCTACCTGGTGGTGATCCTGCGCTAGACTA
Source organism: Cherax quadricarinatus (assembly GCF_038502225.1). Classification (NCBI taxonomy): domain Eukaryota; kingdom Metazoa; phylum Arthropoda; class Malacostraca; order Decapoda; family Parastacidae; genus Cherax; species Cherax quadricarinatus. The sequence continues at coordinate 199,388 of NW_027195328.1, read as the reverse complement.
CATCACAACATGGAGCGTTTACTGAAACCTGAGAGGCTAGACTGTGACCCCAGCTTATCAACGGCTGCTCAGGAATGGAAGCACTGGTTTAAGACTTTCGAAAACTTCTTGGGAGCCCTTCCTAAAGAAGATCTAGATAAACTAAGTCTGCTCATCAATTTTGTGTCACCTAAGATATATGAGGCTATTTCTGAGTGTAATACCTACGAAGATGCTATCAAAACCCTCAAGTCTCAGTATATTAAACCTACAAATGAAATCTTTGCACGCTATCGCCTTGCAACTCGCCGCCAGCAGATTGATGAGTCCTTAGAGGAATACTTTCAAGCACTGAAAATTTTAGGTAAGGACTGTCACTTCCAAGCAGTGACAGCTGCTCAGTATTGTGAAGAGTCCATCAGGGATGCTTTTATCAGTGGCCTGCAATCACCAATAATAAGGCAGCGTTTATTGGAGAATAAAACTCTCGACTTAGCCACTGCCTTTGACCAGGCAAGAGCTCTAGATTCAGCCCAGAAGAATTCTGAAGTATACAGTACCACTCAGCCTTCTCGAGTGGTAAGTGCTGCAATTCCTGACCAAGACTCTTGCAATGAAGTTACTGGGGAACCTGCCTCAGTGACAGCAGCAGCAGGTACGTTGTGTTTCTTTTGTGGTTTTTCAAGACATCCACGTCCAAAGTGTCCTGCTCGTGAAGCAATGTGCCATAAATGCCACAAGAAAGGTCACTTTGCTAAAGTATGTCGTGCTAATGCATCAACAAGAGCTAGTGCCTCCACACATTCCAGTGATCATGCGACTCTAGCAACAGTGACTTCTGCGGCTACTCCAAATTCACTGTCAAAGGCAGTTGTGAAAGTATTCATCAAAGGAACAGAAGTAGATGGTCTTATTGATAGTGGCAGCTCAGAGAGTTTCATCAACCTTGACTTAGTTAAACGGCTCTCCTTGACTCTACATCACTCATCAGGTACCGTTTCCATGGCATCAACATCTCTCTCTATTCAGACCTTAGGGTTTTGTAAGGTAAATCTCAGAGTTAATGGAAAGGATTATCAAGATGTACATTTAGCTATTCTGCCACAACTGTGCTCTGATGTTATCCTTGGTCAGGACTTTCAGAAGCTGCATGGTAGTGTCACCTTAACATATGGAGGTGAACTGCCTCCTCTTGTTGTCTGTGGACTTAGCACTTTAAGGGTAGACCCACCAAAGCTGTTTGCAAATCTTACCGCGGATTACCATCCTATATCAGCTAAGTCACGCCGCTATTCTTATGAGGATCGGATGTTCATTGAGAAAGAAACTCAGAGGCTGCTGAAGGAGGGTATTATAGAACCGAGTGATTCCCCTTGGCGTGCACAGGTTGTTGTTGTTAAAGATGGTTATAGGAAACGGAGACTGGCTATCGATTACTCTGAGACAATCAACAAATTTACACTTCTTGATGGGTACCCTCTACCTCGAATTGACGATACAGTGAACAAAATTGCTCAGTACTACGTGTTTAGCACAATTGATCTGCAGAGTGCCTATCATCAAGTCCCTATAAGGAATGAAGATAAACCATACACAGCGTTTCAGGCTAGTGATGGCCTGTATCAGTTTACCAGAGTCCCTTTTGGAGTCACCAATGGGGTAGCCTGCTTCCAACGAATTATGGATTCACTCATTCAGGAAGAGCAACTCATGGGAACCTACGCGTATTTAGATAATGTTACCATTTGTGGCAAGACCCAGGAGGAACATGATGCAAACCTTGATAAGTTTTTGGAAGCCGCCAAGAAGAAAAATATCAGTTACAATGAGGAAAAGTGCACTTTTTCAACTAAAAGGCTTAGCATCCTTGGTTATGTAGTGGAAGGAGGTTCAATATTCCCAGACCCTGAACGACTACGACCTCTACGGGAACTTCCAATGCCTCAAGACAAAAAGTCACTCCGAAGAACTCTTGGTCTCTTTGCTTATTACTCACAATGGATCTACAACTATTCAAGTAAAGTCCGCCCATTGAGTGCTACCACATTTCCTGTGACAAAGGAAGCAGAAGCCGCTTTCCATACTCTCAAACAGGACATTGAAAACTCAGTAGTTCAAGCCATTGATGAGTCCCTACCATTCAAAGTGGAAACGGATGCATCTGACATTGCCATTGCTGCAGTCTTATCTCAGGCAGGACGACCAGTAGCCTTCTTTTCGAGAACTTTTCAAGGATCAGAGAAATGTTATGCTGCTGTAGAAAAGGAAGCCCAGGCCATCATAGAAGCAGTTCGCCACTAGAGGCATTATTTAACTGGTAGACATTTCACCATAAGGACTGACCAACGGTCCGTGATGTATATGTTCGACAAGAGGCACAAAAGTAGGAAAAAGAATGACAAGATATTACGCTGGAGGATGGAACTATCGTGTTATGACTTTGATATTCTGTACCGACCGGGTCAAGAGAACATCTCACCTGATGCATTCTCTAGGTCCCACTGTGGAGCAGCATGTCATGATTTGCAATCACTCTCAGCTCTCCACAAGGCTTTGTGTCACCCAGGAGTTACACGCCTGTACCATTTTGTCAAATCAAAGAACATGCCCTACTCAGTGGAAGATGTGCGACAAGTGATCAGAGCATGCAGAGTATGTGCAGAGTGCAAGCCAAACTTTCATCAACCAGAGAAGACTCATCTCATAAAATCCACCCAGCCTTTCGAAAGATTGAATATAGATTTCAAAGGACCTCTACCAAGCACAAATCAGAATAGGTATTTCCTTAACATAGTAGATGAATATTCAAGGTTTCCCTTTGTATTCCCCTGTGCAAATATGGCTGCTTCAACTGTTATTAGTTGTCTTTCACAGTTGTTCTCTATTTTTGGTATGCCAGCTTATATCCATTCAGACAGGGGATCCTCGTTCATGAGTAACGAACTTCAGGAGTTTTTGGCTAGCAAAGGTATTGCCTGCAGCAGAACAACAAGCTACAACCCTCAAGGCAATGGTCAAGTGGAGCGGTTCAATGGTACTATATGGAAGGCAGTTACAATGACATTAAAGTCGCGCAATCTACCTGTTCAACACTGGCAAACTGTCTTACCTGATGCTCTTCACTCTATTAGATCACTGCTGTGCACAGCTACTAATGCAACCCCTCATGAAAGACTCCTCAACTATTCACGTCGTTCCTCTACGGGAGCCTCCGTGCCCACTTGGTTATGTCATCCTGGACCCGTTCTCCTGAAGAGTCACCGTAGGATGAACAAGACGGATCCTTTAGTGGAAGAGGTAGAGCTCCTGCAAGCTAATCCACATTACGCCCACATTCGCTACCAAAATGGTGAAGAGACTACAGTATCTACAAGACATTTAGCCCCAGTTGAAATCCCTATTAGTGTGGAATCTCAAGATACACCAATAGATGTGAAAGATGCTTCGTTTTCTCCTGGAAAGCCCCTTGAGACTACCCCTATGGAAATAGAGGATTCTGCTCCAGCAGTTAATCAAACCCCGCTGGAAAATATCGAACCTGGTGAAGAGGCTCAAGGGCTACGAAGGTCGGGACGTGTACGTCGCCCACCTAACAGTTTGGGAGATTACTGTCTCTGATATTTTAGAAGGGGGAGATTGTAGTGATACTGGTCCTGTGGGGAGCAGCAGCAGGATAATACTGCACCACCTCTAGGGGCCCTTAACAACAACAACAGTTTGGTGTGTGTCATGGGCACCAACACATGGTGTGTGATTCTCTCCTACTTTATCCATTTATAAGCGATGCAGATTACATGGTGAGTTTAAATATGTGGCCTGTAGTTATAACTTTTCTCTTGACATATGCAAGACATCACCATCCCTGTAGAAGCCATTATTAGATGTACTAGTCATTATATTTTGTTGTTGCAGAAGTATGTACTATGAAGATTCTATGTTCAATAAAGCCTAGAGATAAGGCCTGTGTTTCTATCACAACAACCTCTTAACATAATGATAAACGGATCAGCTATCACAAAGCTAACAGAGGGAAAATTCTTAGGAATCCACCTTGATAATAGACTCAAATTTCATACACATATACAACAAATTTCTAAGAAAATTTCCAAGACTGTAGGCATACTATCGAAGATACGGTACTATGTTCCACAGTCAGCCCTCCTGGCCCTATATCACTCTCTTATTTACCCCTATCTCACCTATGGAATTTGTGCATGGGGCTCAACAACAATTAACCATCTCAGACCACTAATTACCCAACAAAAGGCTGCAGTCAGAATGATAACAAATTCCCACTACAGGCAGCACACTCCACCAATATTCAAAACACTCAACCTACTCACCATACAAAACATCCATACTTATTACTGCACCTATTACATACATAGAACACTTAACTCTGATATTAACCCTCCCCTCAAACATCTCCTTGCCAACCTCAACAGAACACATGACCATAACACAAGGCACAGATCACTCTTTGATGTTCCTCGTGTCCATCTCACGCTATGCAAAAACTCAATGCACATAAAAGGCCCTAAAATCTGGAATTCATTACCTGTAAATATAAAAGAAACACTACCTGTTTATAAATTCAAGTCTCTTCTCAAAGATCACTTACTCACTCAAAACCAAATGAATACTGAATAACTGAATCTTTTAAATTGTATATCCTATATGTTACTCACAATTATATCACACAAATGTTAAACCTAGGACCCAATCTAACTTTGTTATTTTTTTAAATACACTACCTAACAGAATACTCTATACGACTGAATGTACAGCAATGCAAGCAACCATATGACCTGTCTTTGTAATACTCATTTGTGCTTTATAGTTATCTGTTTACAATAATGTTTTACCACTGATTTCATCATTGCTTAGTTAATCTTAAGTTAATTTTAAGCCAGCCCGTAATGCTATGCATATAAGTGGCTTTGGCATGCTGCTCTTACCTGTATTTTTTGTACCTCTGTATGTATGCTTAAATTACTAAATAAATAAAAAAAAAAATAAGGACCTATCGCAGCAACTGCGTTTTGGAATGGTTGAGTGAGCAAGGTGTGGGGGGCGGTGGCATCTGGTGTGTGTACCGCGCTACTCATAACATCTGTATAACACCTTATGGTCAGCTTTCACCAACTATCTCCTTGACTTACCAACACACAACACTACTGTTGATATACAAAAAGTTATTAAACATGAGAAAAATATAGAGATAAATTGGCTCATAAATATAAAATTTTAAGTAAATCTTAAATACTAAGTAATATTTATATAAAACAATTTCTCTAATTTTCCCATATTCAAACTTATTACTCCATGCATTTTCAAGATGTATATTTATAGTTCCTTAAGGAAATACTTTTAGTTCAAAATTTATTTTCGTACTAACAGTACAGCTCTTCAGTTGTCAAAACACATCTCTATCTTTTCATCACAAATATGGAGTTCAATACTTATTAAACTGTATTAGACAAGGAAAACCTTGTCAATTAATTACCAAAATTAAACAAATGATGCAGCTTAAAGCATGGTATACATGTATCTTAAGTGGTAAAACTTTGCATACCAAGTTGAACTAAACGTGCTATCTCCAGAAGACTGTCGTTCAGCTCAGTGTAGCAGGAACGGCAGAAGCCCTGAACGTTACCTATCTCAGCGTCGCAAATACCGAGTCCCTTACCGACCTCGTAGACAGATATGTTGCCTAGTCGACAAAACAGACACACTTCCCTCTGCAACACTAAGGTGAGCAGGTCCAGCAGCAGGAGCTCACAACAGCTCCAAGATTGGAAGAGATAAGAGGGGCGGCAGCGGCACCTCTGAGGAATATGCAGAAATTGTCGATGATGAGGGTGACTACTCCGGCGTCTGAAGATAATGAGCTGGACCGCTCAAGTATGGACATCATAGAAACCATCGGAGGGGTTTTTGTTTAGTGCCTGGTTCTTGTAGGATTGCATGGTCCTGTGGATTAGAGCATCATGTGATTTTCACTCATGAGGTCAGCCAAAACAACATGGGTTCGAATCCTTGGCTAGTCACAGTGCTGTTATTGATTAAATACCACTCATTCATGGTTACAATAATATGTAGACTCCTCGTGGAGGCTAGTACACCAAATGGGGATTAGAATGAAATTAGCTCAGAGGCACCCACACCACTAAGTCCTCGGATTAATGTAAAACACCTATTTCTGCTGGGTGCTTGGTTCTTGTAGGAGTGTGTGATCCTGTGGGTTAGAGCATCATGTGATTTTTGCTCACCATTAGGCGTGCCAAAATGACATAGATTTGAATTATCGGCTAGTTGCAGTGCTGTTATTGATATGTAGTATACAGTATGGCCCCCACTTTACGGCGTTTTGCTTTACTGCGTTCTGCTAATACGGATATTTCAAATTATGACCAAAACTCACTATACAGCTGCCCCCATCTGACTTTCTGATATGGTCACCGCACACCACCCAGTTTGTTTACATTTTCCGTAAGCACCACGTCTCTCCATTATGTCTGGAAACTCCAAAATTTCAAGTGTTTTTAAAGCTATTTCATGTTTTATATACTGATAATTATGCTCATGTATACCTGTACCTAAATAAACTTATACACCATGCTGGCGTGCAGGCACACATTAAAATCAGTAAGAGTGTCTTATGTCTCGAATGCCATATTAGTAATGATAATCACAGTCTTATTAAATGGAGCACGCATCAATAATTGGGCCTCTACCCTTCAGACAGAACTGTTTGCCATACTCCTTGCACTGAAATGCATATATGTGTCAAAGATTGACAGTTTAATTGTAACTGATTCTCTGTCATCCATAAATGCTCTCAACTCATTAAGCATAAATTGTTGCATGCTTGTGTCAGAAGCCAGACACAGGTATGGTAGGATTGTGGACAGTGGAGTCAGAGTGCACATGCTGTGGATTCCATCTCACATTGGTCTTCAGATGCATGATAGAACTGATAAATTGACTAAGCTGTATGCTTTCAAAGAGGGAGTAGATTACAATCTTGGCTTGTCAGGTAGTAGTTTGAGAACAATAATACGAAAAGAACTTCAACTGAATTTTATGGACTTAAGGCTCAGGGAGATTGACACCAGTGAGTCCATCTATCATCATTCTATCATGCAGGAGGAGCCACATGTCTATGGTGCATCCAACAAAATAAGCAGACTCTTGGATGTCACTACTGCCCGGCTCCGGCTGGGTTACAAGTATCTTTGGCAGGTTAAATCACCACCACCAGATGTAGACCAAACGAAATGTAAACTTTGCCAGATGGACTATTGTCACACCCTGCGTCATTATGTACTGGAGTGTGATAAAATTAATGAATTTAGAAACAACTCGCTCATAAATGTTCAAGAAATGGCAAAGTACTTTATCCACAGTGGTATATTGCAGACCATTCTGGAGAAATACCCTGACTTTGCTAGCTGTAAATAAAGCATTACCACATGTGTGCATGTGTGTGTGTGTGTGTGTGTGTGTGTGTGTGTGTGTGTGTGTGTGTGTGTGTGTGTGTGTGTGTGTGTGTGTGTGTGTGTGTGTGCACTCACCTAGTTGAGATTGCAGGGGTCGAGTCCAAACTCCTGTGTACTCGCCTATTTGTACTCACCTATTTGTGGTTGCAGGGGTCGAGTCACAGCTCCTGGCCCCGCCTCTTCGCTGATTGCTACTAGGTTCTCTCTCTCCCTGCTCCATGAGCTCTATCATACAGAGAAGTGTTTTTGGGTATGCCCAAATGAGGAAAATCTGTGGACTAAAATCACAAGGGTATTAAAAGAGGATAACATCAAAGCTGCTTTCATAGAAAACCTGGAAGCTTTCTACAACAGATGGGAACATAAAAAGTCCGGGCTGAATGGTACTGCCCTTGATACTGGCCATGTAGTCACAAACTGTAAGGCTGGAGGTGATGTCCTGGTAGTCAGTAAATGTGGGGCTGATAGTGCTGTCCTGGGAGACAGTAATGGTGAAGCTGGAGGTGCTGTCCTGGGAGACAGAAATGGTGAAGTTGGAGATATTGTCCTGGGAGACAGTAATGGTGAAGCTGGAGATTTTGTCCAGGTAGTCGGGAATTATACGCAGGAAGGAATACATATAAATGACCTCATAGAGGACAGGAGCCATAGTAGGGAAACAAGTGTAGTCAAAGATAAGATAAAACCAATATTGCAAACCAGAAATACCGCAGGAAATAGCAAACAAGAGGACTCCAATAGCAATAGTGAGGATAAATTACCAAAAACAACTGGTGGGAGCTCCATTGTTGGTGCTAAGGAGGATAGGAATAAGACAGGGAAACATGCACCAACAGGGAATACAGTCACAGAAACCCAAGGCAAACGGAAACCAAGCCTGTGCACATACTATGCACTTGGTATCTGCTGGCATGGGAAATCTGGAAAAACAGATGGGACATGCAACTATGACCACCCTAGAAAATGTCATGCCCATATGACAACAGGAAAATGCAAACTCCCTTCCTGTAAGCTTTTTCACCCTGAAATGTGTACCTCTTCAGTACAGGAAAGACTGTGCTATAACTTAAATTGCCAGGCATACCATCTAAAGGGGACAAAAAGATACAAAACATCCAGGCCATGGGAAAACCTGGGTAGCCACAGCCACTCAAGAGGGAGAGGTTTTTTAGTGCCAGGAAGGAAAAAAAACTGGCAGGAAATGGCAGAAATCGTACACCAAATCCAGTCATTCCTGGAGTGGAACCACAGTCGATGGCCTCCACTCCAAACCAACAGATACAGATACTAATGCCGGAAAAAAAATCCCCCCCCCAGTACCAACAATACCACCAGTCCGATAACATTCTTCTTTGCAAATATACAGGGTCTAAAGCCAGCAATAAACAACAAAATACCTTTCATCCGTGGACTGCTTGCAGAGGCAAAGGCAATGTTCGCGGCTTTCACTGAGACCCACATAAAGGATCACTTGGACAACGAAATATGGATCCCAGGTTACAACCTATACAGATGTGACAGAGTGAACAGGCAAAAGGGGGGGGTTGGCCTGTACATTGCAGAGTCACTTGTTTGCACAGAACTGCTTAATGCCTCAAATGACGTAGTGGAAGTTTTAGCAGTAAAGGTCGAGAACCAAAACCTAGTCATTGTGGTAGTCTACAAGCCTCCGGATGCAACATCCCAGCAATTCCAGGAACAGCTGTTAAAAATTGACCACTGTCTGGAAAATCTTCCAGCTCCTGCACCCAACATCTTGCTCCTGGGGGATTTCAACTTAAGGCACCTAAAATGGAGGAATATAGCAAATAATATTGTTGCAGTAATAACACCAGGAGGCAGCTCTGATGAAAACTCACACTCACACGAGCTTTTAAATCTCTGCACAAAATTCAATTTAAACCAGCAAATAATAGAGCCTACTAGACTGGAGAATACACTAGACCTCATCTTCACTAACAATGATGATCTGATAAGAAATGTCACCATATCAAAAACAATATACTCAGATCACAACATAATTGAGGTTCAGACATGTATGCATGGAGCCCCAGACCGACAAAATGAGACTAGTCACGAGGGAGCATTCACCAAATTCAACTTCAATAACAAAAACATAAAGTGGGACCAAGTAAACCAAGTCCTAACCGATATAAGCTGGGAAGATATACTAAGCAACACAGACCCAAACTTATGCCTAGAACAGATTAACTCGGTGGCACTCGATGTATGCACAAGGCTTATTCCTCTAAGAAAAAGGAGGAGTAGATGTAAAATAGAAAGAGACAGGCGCTCCCTTTACAGGCGACGGAAAAGAATAACAGAGCGGCTAAAAGAGGTCAATATATCAGAAATGCGCAGGGAGACACTGGTCAGAGAAATAGCAAGCATCGAACTTAAGCTAAAAGAATCCTTTAGGAGTCAGGAATCGCGGGAAGAACTAAAAGCCATAAATGAAATCGAAAGAAACCCAAAGTATTTCTTCTCCTATGCCAAATCAAAATCGAGAACAACGTCCAGTATTGGGCCCCTACTTAAACAAGATGGGTCCTACACAGATGACAGCAAGGAAATGAGTGAGCTACTCAAGTCCCAATATGACTCAGTTTTTAGCAAGCCGCTAACCAGACTGAGAGTCGAAGATCAAAATGAATTTTTTATGAGAGAGCCACAAAATTTGATTAACACAAGCCTATCCGATGTTATCCTGACGCCAAATGACTTCGAACAGGCGATAAATGACATGCCCATGCACTCTGCCCCAGGGCCAGACTCATGGAACTCTGTGTTCATCAAGAACTGCAAGAAGCCCCTATCACGAGCCTTTTCCATCCTATGGAGAGGGAGCATGGACACGGGGGTCGTCCCTCAGTTACTAAAAACAACAGACATAGCCCCACTCCACAAAGGGGGCAGTAAAGCAACAGCAAAGAACTACAGACCAATAGCACTAACATCCCATATCATAAAAATCTTTGAAAGGGTCCTAAGAAGCAAGATCACCACCCATCTAGAAACCCATCAGTTACACAACCCAGGGCAACATGGGTTTAGAACAGGTCGCTCCTGTCTGTCTCAACTACTGGATCACTACGACAAGGTCCTAAATGCACTAGAAGACAAAAAGAATGCAGATGTAATATATACAGACTTTGCAAAAGCCTTCGACAAGTGTGACCATGGCGTAATAGCGCACAAAATGCGCGCTAAAGGAATAACAGGAAAAGTTGGTCGATGGATCTATAATTTCCTCACTAACAGAACACAGAGAGTAGTCGTCAACAGAGTAAAGTCCGAGGCAGCTACGGTGAAAAGCTCTGTTCCACAAGGCACAGTACTAGCTCCCATCTTGTTCCTCATCCTCATATCCGACATAGACAAGGATGTCAGCCACAGCACCGTGTCTTCCTTTGCAGATGACACCCGAATCTGCATGACAGTGTCTTCCATTGCAGACACTGCAAGGCTCCAGGCGGACATCAACCAAATCTTTCAGTGGGCTGCAGAAAACAATATGAAGTTCAACGATGAGAAATTTCAATTACTCAGATATGGTAAACATGAGGAAATTAAATCTTCATCAGAGTACAAAACAAATTCTGGCCACAAAATAGAGCGAAACACCAACGTCAAAGACCTGGGAGTGATTATGTCGGAGGATCTCACCTTCAAGGACCATAACATTGTATCAATCGCATCTGCTAGAAAAATGACAGGATGGATAATGAGAACCTTCAAAACTAGGGAGGCCAAGCCCATGATGACACTCTTCAGGTCACTTGTTCTATCTAGGCTGGAATATTGCTGCACTCTAACAGCACCTTTCAAGGCAGGTGAAATTGCCGACCTAGAAAATGTACAGAGAACTTTCACGGCGCGCATAACGGAGATAAAACACCTCAATTACTGGGAGCGCTTGAGGTTTCTAAACCTGTATTCCCTGGAACGCAGGAGGGAGAGATACATGATTATATACACCTGGAAAATCCTAGAGGGACTAGTACCGAACTTGCACACGAAAATCACTCACTACGAAAGCAAAAGACTTGGCAGACGATGCACCATCCCCCCAATGAAAAGCAGGGGTGTCACTAGCACGTTAAGAGACCATACAATAAGTGTCAGGGGACCGAGACTGTTCAACTGCCTCCCAGCACACATAAGGGGGATTACCAACAGACCCCTGGCAGTCTTCAAGCTGGCACTGGACAAGCACCTAAAGTCAGTTCCTGATCAGCCGGGCTGTGGCTCGTACGTTGGTTTGCGTGCAGCCAGCAGCAACAGCCTGGTTGATCAGGCGCTGATCCACCAGGAGGCCTGGTCACAGACCGGGCCGCGGGGGCGTTGACCCCCGAAACTCTCTCCAGGTAAACTCCAGGTAATACCTCGCCTTTAAACTATAGGCTGTTCCCGTGTGTGTTAGTTACCATGTGTGTGTGTACTCACCTATTTGTACTCACCTATTTGTGGTTGCAGGGGTCGAGTCCTAGCTCCTGGCCCCGCCTCTTCACCGGTTGCTACTGGGCCCTCTCTCTCCCCACTCCATGAGCTTTATCAAACCTCGTCTTAAAACTGTGTATGGTTCCTGCCTCCACTACGTCATTTTCTAGGCTATTCCACTGCCTTACAACTCTATGACTGAAGAAATACTTCTTACTATCTCTCTGACTCATTTGTGTCTTCAATTTCCAATTGTGGCCTCTTGTTTCTGTGTCCCCTCCCTGGAACATCCTGTCTTTGTCCACCTTGTCTATTCCACGCAGTATTTTATATGTCGTTATCATGTCTCCCCTGACCCTCCTGTCCTCCAGTGTCGTCAGGCCGATTTCCCTTAATCTTTCTTCATAGGACATTCCCCTTAGCTCTGGAACTAACCTTGTCGCAAACCTTTGTACTTTCTCTAGTTTCTTGACGTGCTTTATCAAGTGCGGGTTCCAAACAGGTGCTGCATACTCCAGTATGGGCCTGACATACACGGTGTACAGTGTCTTGAATGATTCCTTACTAAGGTATCGGAATGCTGTTCTCAGGTTTGCCAGGCGCCCATATGCTGCAGCAGTTATCTGATTGATGTGTGCTTCCGGAGACATGCTCGGTGTTATACTCACCCCAAGATCTTTCTCCTTGAGTGAGGTTTGCAGTCTTTGGCCACCTAGCCTATACTCTGTCTGTGGTCTTCTGTGCCCTTCCCCTATCTTCATGACTTTGCATTTGGCAGGATTAAATTCGAGAAGCCATTTGCTGGACCAGGTGTCCAGTCTGTCCAGGTCTCTTTGAAGTCCTGCCTGGTCTTCATCAGATTTAATTCTCCTCATTAACTTCACATCATCTGCAAACAGGGACACTTCTGAATCCAACCCTTCCGTCATGTCGTTCACATATACCAAAAATAGCACTGGTCCTAGGACCGACCCCTGTGGGACCCCGCTCGTCACAGGTGCCCACTGTTTACCTGGAGTTTACCTGGAGAGAGTTCCGGGGGTCAACGCCCCCGCGGCCCGGTCTGAGACCAGGCCTCCTTGTGGATCAGAGCCTGATCAGCCAGGCTGTTGCTGCTGGCTGCACGCAAACCAACATACGAGCCACAGCCCGGCTGATCCGGAACTGACTTTAGGTGCTTGTCCAGTGCCAGCTTGAAGACTGCCAGGGGTCTGTTGGTAATCCCCCTTATGTGTGCTGGGAGGCAGTTGAACAGTCTCGGGCCCCTGACACTTATTGTATGGTCTCTTAACGTGCTAGTGACACCCCTGCTTTTCATTGGGGGGATGGTGCATCGTCTGCCAAGTCTTTTGCTTTCGTAGTGGGTGATTTTCGTGTGCAAGTTCGGTACTAGTCCCTCTAGGATTTTCCAGGTGTATATAATCATGTATCTCTCCCTCCTGCGTTCCAGGGAATACAGGTTTAGGAACCTCAAGCGCTCCCAATAATTGGGGTGTTTTATCTCCGTTATGCGCGCCGTGAAAGTTCTCTGTACATTTTCTAGGTCGGCAATTTCACCTGCCTTGAAAGGTGCTGTTAGTGTGCAGCAATATTCCAGCCTAGATAGAACAAGTGACCTGAAGAGTTTCATCATGGGCTTGGCCTCCCTAGTTTTGAAGGTTCTCATTATCCATCCTGTCATTTTTCTAGCAGATGCGATTGATACAGTGTTATGGTCCTTGAAGGTGAGATCCTCCGACATGATCACTCCCAGGTCTTTGACGTTGGTGTTTCGCTCTATTTTGTGGCCAGAATTTGTTTTGTACTCTGATGAAGATTTGATTTCCTCATGTTTACCATTTCTGAGTAATTGAAATTTCTCATCGTTGAACTTCATATTGTTTTCTGCAGCCCACTGAAAGATTTGGTTGATGTCTGCCTGGAGCCTTGCAGTGTCTGCAATGGAAGACACTGTCATGCAGATTCGGGTGTCATCTGCAAAGGAAGACACGGTGCTGTTTACCTGGAGAGTTTACCTGGAGAGAGTTCCGGGGGTCAACGCCCCCGCGGCCCGGTCTGTGACCAGGCCTCCTGGTGGATCAGAGCCTGATCAGCCAGGCTGTTGCTGCTGGCTGCACGCAAACCAACGTACGAGCCACAGCCCGGCTGATCCGGAACTGACTTTAGGTGCTTGTCCAGTGCCAGCTTGAAGACTGCCAGGGGTCTGTTGGTAATCCCCCTTATGTGTGCTGGGAGGCAGTTGAACAGTCTCGGGCCCCTGACACTTATTGTATGGTCTCTTAACGTGCTAGTGACACCCCTGCTTTTCATTGGGGGGATGGTGCATCGTCTGCCAAGTCTTTTGCTTTCGTAGTGAGTGATTTTCGTGTGCAAGTTCGGTACTAGTCCCTCTAGGATTTTCCAGGTGTATATAATCATGTATCTCTCCCTCCTGCGTTCCAGGGAATACAGGTTTAGGAACCTCAAGCGCTCCCAATAATTGAGGTGTTTTATCTCCGTTATGCGCGCCGTGAAAGTTCTCTGTACATTTTCTAGGTCGGCAATTTCACCTGCCTTGAAAGGTGCTGTTAGTGTGCAGCAATATTCCAGCCTAGATAGAACAAGTGACCTGAAGAGTGTCATCATGGGCTTGGCCTCCCTAGTTTTGAAGGTTCTCATTATCCATCCTGTCATTTTTCTAGCAGATGCGATTGATACAGTGTTATGGTCCTTGAAGGTGAGATCCTCCGACATGATCACTCCCAGGTCTTTGACGTTGGTGTTTCGCTCTATTTTGTGGCCAGAATTTGTTTTGTACTCTGATGAAGATTTAATTTCCTCATGTTTACCATATCTGAGTAATTGAAATTTCTCATCGTTGAACTTCATATTGTTTTCTGCAGCCCACTGAAAGATTTGGTTGATGTCTGCCTGGAGCTTTGCAGTGTCTGCAATGGAAGACACTGTCATGCAGATTCGGGTGTCATCTGCAAAGGAAGACACGGTGCTGTGGCTGACATCCTTGTCTATGTCGGATATAAGGATGAGGAACAAGATGGGAGCGAGTACTGTGCCTTGTGGAACAGAGCTTTTCACCGTAGCTGCCTCGGACTTTACTCTGTTGACGACTACTCTCTGTGTTCTGTTAGTGAGGAAATTATAGATCCATCGACCGACTTTTCCTGTTATTCCTTTAGCACGCATTTTGTGCGCTATTACGCCATGGTCACACTTGTCGAAGGCTTTTGCAAAGTCTGTATATATTACATCTGCATTCTTTTTGTCTTCTAGTGCATTTAGGACCTTGTCGTAGTGGTCCAATAGTTGAGACAGACAGGAGCGACCTGTTCTAAACCCATGTTGCCCTGGGTTGTGTAACTGATGGGTTTCTAGATGGGTGGTGATCTTGCTTCTTAGGACCCTTTCAAAGATTTTTATGATATGGGATGTTAGTGCTATTGGTCTGTAGTTCTTTGCTGTTGCTTTACTGCCCCCTTTGTGGAGTGGGGCTATGTCTGTTGTTTTTAGTAACTGTGGGACGACCCCCGTGTCCATGCTCCCTCTCCATAGGATGGAAAAGGCTCGTGATAGGGGCTTCTTGCAGTTCTTGATGAACACAGAGTTCCATGAGTCTGGCCCTGGGGCAGAGTGCATGGGCATGTCATTTATCGCCTGTTCGAAGTCATTTGGCGTCAGGATAACATCGGATAGGCTTGTGTTAATCAAATTTTGTGGCTCTCTCATAAAAAATTCATTTTGATCTTCGACTCTCAGTCTGGTTAGCGGCTTGCTAAAAACTGAGTCATATTGGGACTTGAGTAGCTCACTCATTTCCTTGTTGTCATTTGTGTAGGACCCATCTTGTTTAAGTAGGGGCCCAATACTGGACGTTGTTCTCGATTTTGATTTGGCATAGGAGAAGAAATACTTTGGGTTTCTTTCGATTTCATTTATGGCTTTTAGTTCTTCCCGCGATTCCTTGTCTATGTCGGATATAAGGATGAGGAACAAGATGGGAGCGAGTACTGTGCCTTGTGGAACAGAGCTTTTCACCGTAGCTGCCTCGGACTTTACTCTGTTGACGACTACTCTCTGTGTTCTGTTAGTGAGGAAATTATAGATCCATCGACCGACTTTTCCTGTTATTCCTTTAGCACGCATTTTGTGCGCTATTACGCCATGGTCACACTTGTCGAAGGCTTTTGCAAAGTCTGTATATATTACATCTGCAGTCTTTTTGTCTTCTAGTGCATTTAGGACCTTGTCGTAGTGGTCCAATAGTTGAGACAGACAGGATACATCATTACGTACCATGACTCGTTGTTGCCTCCCTGTCAGGTATTCTCTGATCCATTGCAGTGCCCTTCCTGTTATATGCGCCTGATGCTCTAGCTTCTGCACTAATCTCTTGTGAGGAACTGTGTCAAAGGCCTTCTTGCAGTCCAAGAAGATGCAATCAACCCACCCCTCTCTCTCTTGTCTTACTTCTGTTATTTTATCGTAAAACTCCAGAAGGTTTGTGACACAGGATTTGCCTTCCGTGAATCCGTGCTGGTTGGCATTTATACTCCTGTTCCGTTCCAGGTGCTCCACCACTCTCCTCCTGACAATCTTCTCCATAATTTTGCATACTATACACGTCAATGACACAGGTCTATAGTTTAGTGCCTCTTTTCTTTCTCCTTTTTTATAAATGGGAACTACATTTGCCGTCTTCCATACCTCAGGTAGTTGCCCAGTTTCCAGGGATGTGTTGAAGATTGTGGCAAGTGGCACGCACAACATATCTGCTCCCTCTCTAAGGACCCACGGGGAGATGTTGTCCGGTCCCATTGCCTTTGAGGTATCGATGTCCCTTAGCAGTTTCTTCACCTCCTCCTCATCTGTATGTATGTCGTCCAACACTTGTTGGTGTATTCCTTGCTGGTGTCCCCATCTGGTCTGTCCCCCCAGAGTCCTTCCTGTCTCTACTGTAAATACTTCCTTAA